>NC_048904.1:17976201-18246086 GCF_011077185.1 Oxyura jamaicensis | reverse complement strand
ACTCGCTGCAGCAGCCCGGGAGCGCGGCGGCGGCAGCGGCGGGGCCGGGCCGGGCGCTGCCCGGGAGCGGCGGGGGCAGCGCGGCGGCGGGCCGGGCGTTGTGCCGGGTGTTGTGCCGGGGCTGCCCGGGCGGCTGCAGCGAGTTTTGCGTCCCGTCCCCGCGCTCGGGCTACTTTGGGCGGGCTCACGCCCGTACATCTAATCGCTGCTGCCGTTCGCTCGCTTCCCGGCGGAGCGGAAGGAGGATGGGGTTCGAGCTGGATCGCTTCAGCGGGGACGTGGACCCCGACTTCAAGTGCAACCTGTGCAACAAGGTCCTGGAGGACCCGCTGACCACCCCCTGCGGCCATGTGTTCTGCGCCGGCTGCGTGCTGCCCTGGGTGGTGCAGCAGGGCAGCTGCCCCGTCAACTGCCAGCGCATCTCCACCAAGGAGCTCAACCACGTCCTGCCCCTCAAGAGCCTCATCCTCAAGCTGGACATCAAGTGCGACAACCACGCGCGGGGCTGCGAGGCGGTGGTGCCGCTGCAGCAGCTGGGCGAGCACGCCGAGACGTGCGACTTCTCGCCGGCCAAGTGCCGCAACCGCGGCTGCCGCCAGGTGCTGAACCTGCGCGACGTGGAGGCGCACATGCGGGAGCGCTGCGAGGCGAGGCCGGCCGGGCTGTGCGAGCAGGGCTGCGGCTTGGTGCTCACCCACGGCGAGCGCCGAGCCGGCGGCCACGGCTGCCTGCGGGCCCTGCGAGCCCACGGCGCCGCGCTGCAGGCGCGGGCGGCGGCGCTGGAGAAGGCGCTGAAGAAGGAGGCGCTGCGCGCCGGCAAGCGGGAGCAGTCGCTGCTGTCGCGACTGGCGGCGGCGCAGCTGGAGCTGCAGGTGACGGCGCTGCGCTACCAGAAGCGCTTCACGCAATACAGCGCCCGCCTCGACGCCCTGGCCCGCGCCCGCGCTGCGTCGCCCGGCAAGGTAAGGGGGGGGGGGGGGGTGAGGGGGGTGCTGTCGGGGAGCCCGCCCGCCCTGTCGCGATAGCGGGGGCCGAGGTGCGGTGCCACCGCGCGGGGCCGCGCCCCCCCCTCAGGGAGCCTCGAGGGGCTGGAGGGACGCTGAGCCTTCGTGGTGCTGAGCCCTCGTGGTGCTGAGCCGCCGTGAGGAGGCTCCCCGGGGTCACACCAGGAGGTGGGAGGCGGCTGGGTGAAGCTGTGCCTCCACATCCCCCGAGCCACCCCTGTGGGGTCCCCCGTGTGGTCCCCCGTGTCCCCCACCAGCCATTTCAGGCTCTGGAGCAGCCACGTCACGGTGCGAGGCACCCATCTCACGCTTGGGGTTTTTTTCCAGACCCCCACTGGGTTCTTTACTCAGTTTAGGAGGAGAAAAACTGCCTTGATTTCATGCGGTCAGAAATAAACTGTTTATAAAGTGGCTGGAACCAGAAGGCAGAGCTACTGCGGCCCCGAGCTCTGACTGGGACGAGGCTCCCCAGCGAGGGCAGCGCTGGAAGCCAATTCTCTTTTAAATGAAGACATTCGGAGTCCTCCCTGTGACCTGGAATGTGCCAGCACAGACCCAGCAGTATTAGAGTGCCTGAAACTGTCAGACATCTGTAGTCACGCCTCGAGAAACGCTGGGGCTCCAAAAGCTGAGTAAAGGAAACAAAACTTCAGTTTTCTCTCTTTTTTTTTTCCCCTTTAAAGAAATCCAGGGCCACACAACCCACCGCGTTTTGCTAGCTCCAAGCAGAAAGTATCCCAGTACTGACTGTACTGGTCTGACTTCAGTGCTGGGTGTGATGGAATCGTCCCCTGCATCTCCCCCTCCTCACCTCTGTCCTGATGCCAACAGCACACCTCTGTTCGTGCCTGTGTGGCTGGGGTTGGTAACGTTGCTTTTGCGTTATTTAGCTCCATAATAGCAGCTGAGCATGCTTTAGCACGAGAGGCGCTGCTGCAAAACGTTGCAAGCGTGCAGGGAAGATAGTTTCCAGCCATACTTTTTATCAAATTTATGGACACAGCTGCCCATACGCCTGCGTTGGTTTCCAGCCGCGTTACAAAAGGCTGTTATGCAGCTTTCCGAGGCAGTGCCTGATCTGAAGAAAGCTGGAAGGTGTCATGTCACCACAGCCTTGTGGTCTAGCGGTCAATCAATTACATGTCTTTCACAGCATTTCGGGCAGCTTTCCAACACCAACAGCTTTAGTCTGCCCAGCTCCCAAAGAAGTACAATCAGGAAACTTGCGTCTTTGTGCACCAGAGAGTTTTTTAAAAGACCCCTGGTAATCACCTAGCGCAGGGGATGCTTTACCAATTTGGGGATGTGGCTCACTTCCAAGTTTTTACTCAGGAGTTATTTTCTCAGAGGCACTAGCACAGGCTGTGCGGTGCAGGATGCAGATTACTCAGCGGGGCGTTATGTGCTTGCCTAAGGATTAGGTCTCTCAATGCTGGGATTACACATATGGTAATACAGAATAACAGATTTCAATTTCAGAAGTGATTGCTTATTCAGAGCATGCAGCGCCGTTGGTATCGTTATTTTACCATCATTGATATTTGTACTTTGTAGGTTCTGTTAAAAACTGTAATTGTTTGTTCCCTGTTAAAACACAGACCTGGCACTAATGAACTGAGTTTGTTGGCTAAAAGTGATGATTCCAGAACTCAACTTAGGATGTTCTGGGTTCTCTGTAGGCAAAGAAAAAGGATCTTCTGACTTAATTGATGGGTGGTTGCTCGTTGCTGCAGACGTAGAGCCAGTCTAGAATAAATCAGAGGGCGTATACCCTAGTCAAAACAGACAAAGTGCCCACTTACAGTTCTGTTTAAATGCTTAGGTACAGGGGAAACATGATAGTGATGGATGTAAGGCCATTTCCATCGTGAAGGACCCAAACTTGTGGTCTTTTGGCTGGGGCAACTGTTTTTGAGCAACTTCAGAAAGCCAGGTCTGAGTTTGTTTTAGCATAGACTCTCTTTGTGGTACCGGATGAATCACTTTGCTTTTCTATGCTTCCATTTCCCATTTCTGAAGTGAGTTTTTAACAGTGCCACAAGTATATAAAGACACATAAACTATATATTTTATACACACAGAGAGAGTTATCTGAAAATACCTCACAATTTTGTAAGTCCATTAAATGGTTAGATTTGCATGAAGTGATTCCAGTTGTGTTTTCCACGTGTACTCTTCCCCATCTTCTTAGCCACTGAGGGAACGCTTTAATTTTACAGTGTATTTACTGGATGTCTGATCCATTCTTGTTCCAAAAGACAAGTTTGAAGGTTTATTTAGAGGGCAACTTTACTCCTTGGTTGAGAGGTGAGGCTTATTGTGGGCAAGCTTGAGGAGGGAGTGGTAGGGAAGGCAGTGTGTCTTTCTCAAAATTAGTATTGCCTTTGATCAGCCCTGTCAATCCTGAAACATCAAAGTCTAAATAAGCAAGAAAAACCTCATGCTATTCAAACAATGCTTAATCCTTGCTGAAACATACCACTGTTCACACCTATTGATAAGCTGATCTAGTCGGTCCTTTATGTACACAGCCATCAAAGTCCTTCGGGAAGAAGTGAGTAGGGGGGAATCAAAACCAATTTACAGAGCTGGTTCCAGCCCAGGGGGAGCAGACGGCACAGCGCAGTGTAAAGGCCATTCGTGGCAATGTCCGCTCTCAGGGTGGCATTTTAAACTGTACGGATGTTAAGTCTACAAAGGGCGAGTAGAGGATTTAAGGCCTGCCAAAGCAAGATCTTCGGAAGTCTGGTCTTAGGCTCTTCTGCTTTCCTGATGACCAAAGGCAGGGACAGACTTCCAGTAAATACATCAGACAGATACAGGAACCAGTTCACGATCTGGTGTTTAGGACCCAAGGTTTAATGCCTCCATGAAGGTGGCAACACAAGTTCTGATTGCGTAAAAGCCAAAGAAAGCCCTTTAAAACAAGATTGCATTTTTTCTCAGGCTGTCCCCGACCAGGCTCAGCTGGGCTTCAGTCAATAAACAAGGAGCTGAAGTGCTTCCTGTAACAGGCGGCGCGGCTTCGCCACGCAATTACCAAACAAATCAGCCTTCCAATCGAGGAAGCAAAAGGCAGTCTATTAGCGCCGCATTACCCAGCTGGGAAGCAGACTCATCTCAAGAATTACTTTTTAAGAGTCCTGCTTGGCTGTGGGAACACACCGTGCCGGTAACCCGTGGGTTAGCTGCAGAGCCAGGCGTGGGGCAGGGCTGGGTGCAGGCCGCGGCCTCTCCAGTTCCTCACTGCTTGATGGTTGCTGCACTGGAAGGCCAGATATGGCAGAGGAAAACAGAAAGGCAGAGCCCAAGACATTGCTAAGGCTGAGAGTTGAATCTGCAAAAGTTACCAAGCATTGGAGTGACGTGCTGCTGCCTGCCCTGGGCCTGGGTGAGTTAGCCCAGATGGTGGAGTTATCGCTGGGCCGTGACGTGGGGCTGTGCTCTGCAACGCTACTCTGCGGCACAGAGAGGACGGAGACAGCGCACAGACCTGTCAGGACTGACTGGAAAGTTTCTTAAAACCCCCGTGGTCATTTTTCAGGAGTACTTCAGAAAAGCACTGCGTTAAGGTGGGTTTTTCCCACAACCTCTGACTGATTTCAGACCTACCTGCTTTAGTACTTGTTCTGCTAGGCGTACGCCATCAAATCAGAGCCACCTAAGGAAGTTTTAATGAAAGCATTCAGCTTTAATTACAGAAAGTGTCTCGAGAGCAATGTTGTAATTGTTTCTTGATTGTTCTAATTGATTTGCCGTCTTAAAAAGGCCTAACAGGGGAAGCCAACAGTGACACTAGCATGTCCTTGTCCTTCAAATGCTGAATTGCCAGGCCCTGAAAGTGGCCTCCCAGGACTGGAAATCTGCTCCTTGAAATCCTGCCTCACATCTGGGTTTGAAGACTTGCAGGGCAATAGCCTTTACTTCATTTTCCAGTCCTCCTCTGGGTACCTGATTCTTACTGGTGCAGATCATAGGCAAATTCAAATAAAATTGGTTGGAACGCATTCCTATTTCTCTGTAACGGGTCCAAGTCTGCTTATGGGACCTACAGGAAAGATAAGATCACAAACTGAAAAGAAAATTGCAGACCAAAACTTCAGGTGGAGGCCGCTGGTGCAGCAACCCTGTGGTGGAGCCCTGTTCTCTGGTCAGTGGAGCTCTGCCAGTTTACACTGGGAGGGAACTGGTCTTCGTTATCACCCCCAAATCTGAGAGTAAATCAGTAATCCAGGATCACTTTGACATTTCTTTGAGTTTAATTGACATTAGTATTTGATTGGCAACTTCAAATTGATACGTTAGAAGAAAAATGCACAAACTAGAAACATCTGCATCAAATTACAATGTAACTGTTGTAATTTTTGTCATTAATCAGTTATGAAAACCAGACTCTAAGATAACTTCCTCAAACTTTCTTGTGTTTGTAACTTTTTCACCCTTTCCATAAAAGAAATAAAAAAATCTTGGAGGTAGGATTGTTCAGAGAAATCTGTAGATGCACCACGTGCAGTTCTGACTATCCTATTCTTATTTAAAAAAAAAAAAAAAAAAAAAAAAAAGATTTATTCAAAAGGCTTTTGTAGTGGTGCACTGTTGTGTAGTTTTGTAGTATAGTGCTATGAATGATGCACTTGATTGCGACTGAAGTTAGCATATTGTGAGGATTTAGTTGTATTCAATAGTTCATGTACTAAAGTTTGTCTTAGTGAGACTTACAGACCTTGAGTAGCATCACAGTGTCACAAAGGATATTTTTGTGTATGTTTTTATAGAAGTTGTAGTCTACATGAGCAAATCTGCAGTTAGGGCAAGCTTGGGTAGGACAGGGTAATGGAGCACAGCCACTCCGACATTACCAGTCTGTCCTGTCTGTCTTTGTGGTGCATTTTTTGCCTAATCAGAGAACTGTTTACGGCAGAATTTCATCTTTTAGGGAATTACCATAATGATTTTCAGTCCTGGAGGATTTCTGTTTTGCTAATGTTAAAATTCGCTAGTGGTTTTTTTTCCAAAGAAAAATGTATTAGAAATCTCTTCACAGCAGGCACTGTGGATAGCCATTAGCATCACAGGCCTTCTGCAGAATTTGTAGCAGTTTTATTTAAAGCTGTTTTCTAAAACTCACCAGAGAATTGCTGTTGTATAGCAGTTAATATTTGATACTTTTTGAAACAATGTACTGCAGCTAGCACTGGAGAGAAACAGCAAAAATGCAGTCCTTCAGACACCCTCAAGCACTGGAAAAGTCAAGAATCCGACTACTGGAAACATGGAGTATTTTACATAACGCATCACGTATGACTGGGTCAAGTAGTTGCAGGAACAGTATTGCATATAAATATCTTCTGTTGCTGTTAAGTGTCTCTGTGGATCTCAATAAAAAATACGCATAAATCTCGGAGGGCGGCTTTCAGAGAGGCTGAAGCGCTCCCGCAGATGTGGTTTTCCCCAAACTTCATGGGAAAAGAAAGTAACAAAGCAACCCAGCAGACCCGGATGGTAGTGTTATCTGCCCTGCTCACCGATGCGCACAAACGTTTTGAATACGTTTATCTGTTCTTTGCAGGGCGAGGAAACCAAAGCGCTGACTCTTGTCCTTCATCGTGACTCAGGCTCGCTTGGATTTAATATTATTGGTGGCCGACCATGCGTGGTATGTTAATTGTTAAAATGTTTGCCCTTTCCAGTTGGGAAAAGCACATAGGTCAACACTTAGAGGAAAAATGCTGCTGACAAGCATTTGGTGCTCTTGGGATTCTTTCAGAGCAAATTTTATGGTCAGAGTTGTATTGGAAGTGCATGATGGCTGTTACGTCTGTACTGTCTCTTCCCTCACAACATGTTTAATCTTGCACATGGCCACCACTAGGAACACTAATGTAGGTGGAGTGTAACTCCCCAAACGGGGAACCCCTTGGTATCTCTTCCTCAGACCATTCCACTTTGAAGATAACGCAAGTTCAGGACCCGCAGCTTTGAGCCCTTTACAGTTCATTAGGAAAACATCACTCTCCTCTCTACCCAAGATTAGGCAGCCCTCTGTGCAGGTGAAGGGATGTAACTTAACCAACCTACTTTGGAATTCCACGATTTCAGCAGATGTTTCCTGCACCACACACTCGCTAATGTTTTTTTTTTTTTTGATGCTTGTTGGCCGGGGCTGGTGCATATGATTGTAATTAGATCAAGGAGTGGATTATACCTTGTCCTAGTAGTTGAGAAAGTATTCAGAAGTACTTCTGGCCTCTTGGAAATGTGACATTAATCACAATTTATTCCAGGTAAATTCACTTGAAAGTTATTCTTTATAGTTAACGTTTTTCAGTTACTTTTCTGAGACATGGTTCTGCCCTGATAGAAGCTGATGTCACAGTACGCAGAATATGAAGACCCCTTGTTAGGTAGAAGTTGTTTTCCATGGTTTTATTTGTAAGCCTCCAGAGGAAGAGCTGTGCAGCTAAAAATAAAAACGCACTGTTGTCTTACGTTTGAAGTGCAAGCAGGCTGCTGTCTCACTGGATTTTACATTAAGAATAATTATAATGACAGTTACTACTGAGCTGGCCTAAGTCAGAGGAAAATGATTACCATGCAGCTAATGAACCTAATGAAAGTCCATTCCTGGTTGTACAGTTTTTCAGAATGGGAGTATCAGGTGTTCTCATTAGCACAAATAACCCCATATTAAGACATCCCTAAGAATATTTCTTCTAAATTGCATACGCTGTCATGACACAGACAAGTTTTAGCTGAGGGAAAATTAGAGTTAGTTCAAGGTACAATATTATATTTTTCTTTTCCTCCCTAAAGGACAATCAAGACGGTTCATCTAGCGAAGGAATTTTTGTATCGAAAATAGTCGACACGGGGCCTGCTGCTAAGGAAGGAGGGCTGCAAATTCATGACAGGATTATTGAGGTATGTGAATACACTGTCCAGTCTCTTTTAATAGTATGAATTCCGTGTCAGGGCTTCAAATGGCATGATGTTTTAGTGTGGGTTTGGGAGAAATGTACCGTGGTAAACACTGTCTAGAAGACATGTCTGTTAAAATATGCTTGACTTGACTCAGTGCTGACCTTTATGGCTTTAGGTATAGTCCTTACCTAAATATAGAAACCAGATTATGGATGGTATGTGCGTGTCCTGACTTTCTGAGGAGCTAGCATCTATCTGGTATGCCATAGATATTTCTTTTTAAAGCTATTGGAAACTTGTAAGTTATTTAGTTAAAACCATATGTGAAATAGCTGCAGCGTAAACCATGATTTTATTTATCTTGGTTTCTAAGACCAAGGATAATAAATGTTTTGAACAGTTCGAAAAAAATCAACTCAAGTTTCCGTAGGGTTTATTGTAAACCTGTCCGAGTAACTCCCATAACGTTGTTTGTAAGTCCTTCTATTATTCAGATTGCAGTCTGAATTTCTAGTTTTGCCAAAGCCTTGACCTCAATAAAGAGTCCTTTCTGTGAAAGAGATGGTTGCTTGAAATGTTTGTCGTAACTTGCAGTGAGTAAATTTCTTTTTTTGAGAGAGAAGGAAAGGTTAGTTTTCATGAAATGCAGCTGATTGTGAGTCAGTTTCCATTGTTTAGCATTTTACAGTTAGGAAAAGTATTCTTCACTGCCTTATTTTTGTAGGCTGGAGAAACTTTGAGAGTCTATTGTTCAAAAAGATAAGTACGGTGTTTGTTGCCAAGGGTATCATGGAACAGCCAGTTTCTCTAAGTAATGGAATTCCATTGCTCTTATGGTTTGCAAATGAGCAATAAACAGCTGTTAAGGATTTTCTGTTGGCAGGAGACAATGTGTATTTGCTATTTTCTGTACTGTTATGGTAAACTGTATTCACAATTTAGTAAGGATATAAAATATTAATTAAGTTTCTTCATATGGAAAAGAGTGGAGCCACAGTAGCAGAACTATAAAAAGATAAGCTGAGCTGTGAAATGATCCAGAGTTGCTTAGACTATATATGATATAACAATTCTGAAGAGGTCTGGACAATTTTGTGAGAACTATGCAATTGTTTGAACTGCAAATTTTCCCATAGGCATACATTTCCCTAAAGCATATTTGAAAAGCTGACATCTGTTTTTGAAGCAGTGTTTGGTCACACAAATAAGATGACCGTGAAAAACAAAACTCTGGAAAAATCAAATACCCCAAAGTCGGGAGATGTCTTGGTCTCCATGCAAACTCGGCTCAGTCTGCTTGAGTGTGAGCACTGTAACTCAGGCTGGGATTGCAGGCATGCAGCATTTTGTCAGTAGGATTTGGCAGGGGAGAACAGGGACGGCTGACCTCCACAGGCTCTACAGTGTCTGCTCTCTTGTGAGGGACCTCCCTCCTTACTGCTTTTCTTTGCTCCATTTTTCCACAAGTTCAGCATTTGGCAGTGGTAGCACAGGGCAGGCTAAGCAGCTAAATACTGCTGTGCTGTACAGCCACTAGGAACCCGAGCAGAACGCAGAGGAAAGCAGGCAGGGTGGGATTTTGTGCAGTGCTTCTGTGTCTCTTAAGTGCTGTAATGCCTTTATGAGTAGCATTTGTGCAGGCTCCTTCCCTCAATTCATAGTTACAGTTTCACATAAGAGAAAACTCCAGAATAAAGACACAGGAGAATCTGTTGCATTTATAACACACCAAGCATAGCAAGAAGCTTTGTGCAGGAGCCCGGGTTGATAACTTGTTGTGCTGCCTTAAATGCATTTTCATATGAACTCTTCTCACCTTTAAGTATTTGCAAAATGCTGAGGAAATATTAGCAAAATTATTACTGAATTGTTGGCCTTGGGAGCATGAGTTTGGATTAGGAGTGTCATCTTGAAGCAGATCTCTGCATGGTGCCCAGCTGATGTGTTCTGGTTCCCCCTGTGGAATACTCTCTGCATGTTCCAACAGGGATCTTTAAGAAGCCCTAAAAATATGGACCTGAAAAGAAATGTTTCATTCTGTACTCTGTGCAATTTGTATTTATTGCACTGTATTCAACTCTTGTCCAGGTAAGGAAAAAAGAGGATACCTCCTGCACCATGGCATTTAAATCAGCTTTATCATACTGTTAGTTATATTAGAAAATTGAAATACCCTGTACATTTTCTAGATGAAAATTAGGTGATATCCAATGATAATGTCCTTCTAGAGGCAAATGTTTTTATTGCCTTTCCAAAACCAAACTTGGGTTAAAAAAGTTTGACTTTTTCAGTTGAATTGCCAGACTCATTTACAGATATAGGTGTAGCTGTGGACTCAGATGGAATTCAGCACAGAGATTAGAGCATACTAGTGGGTCAGATTTGCTTTGAGAAGCATGAAAGATGGTAAAGAAAGATAACTTTTAACTATCTAGAACAGAGTTTGGCTGTCAGGGACATAAGTGACTTGCTCATTTATTGTTACAGTTGTATCACCAGCAGGATTTTAAATAGACCTTTCCACAAAGAACTGTTACTCCAGTATAAGCTGCTGAGCATAACATCTCCAAAATTAATTCCAGAATCCATGACAGTGAACTTAAAATGCATTAAAATGTAAATTATTTGATTTCCTTTAGAAAATGTTTCTCTATCATAGATCTTACAGTAGATGCGTTTTGGAGGATGTATAAAATAAGAGCATTGTTTTTCATTTTCACAACTGTCAAAACATTTATTACTTTGCAGGATTAGGCAGTATAAAATTTAGACGCGTGGTGCTGTTTATAGCTGATAGCAAATGCTGCTTGCAAATTCTATCCCCCTGACAAATCGATACCAAGATAAACTTTGAATTATGTCTGAGATAGTTTTTAAGCTTTTTCCCACTGTAATGTGGGTTTGGATTTTCTGCTTTATACCTTTTAAAAGGTTAAATGCAAAGAAGTAAATCAAGTTTAAGAGTAGTCTTGAATTTTCAGTAAAAGCATTTTTTTTGGCCCTTTGTATATCACTAACGTAAGCAGTGCCACTGTGAGGTGTGTTCCTACTGTGAAATGACATACATCATCCAGATGAACGATGCATGCTTCGTACTACTCAGCCTGCAAAGCACGCAACAGAAATAAGATATCTCCTTTTCCCTTGTACTCCATTTTACTAAATCTGTTAAGTAATGAAGATATTTAGTGTTTCCATATGACTATGAAGAATGCATTGTGGCTGTTAACCGTTTGGTTATTTCCCTTCACTGTTTTATAATATTATCCTTATTTTGAAGATGGGTAATCTGAGGTATACAGGAAAATATCTTGAGAAGCTCTTGTCAGGTCAGGGTTAAAGACTCAGATCTCAGTCTATTCATTATTGCTTTACGTAAACCAATGCTTCATACCTATGTCTGTTTCCAGGTCCTTCACAATTACTGTAGAAGCAAAGAAATGATATTATGAGTTTCTCTGATTCAACTGTAGGTTTTTCATGCACTGCTCTGATTTATACACTTCAAAGCAAGCAGCTGATTTAATCCATTACTAGTAATTTACTGAATTATTGTTAAGATGTTCCATAGCAAATCGCTGTATTAAAAACATGCTGAAAGTATTGATTTTAATGCAGAGGAATTACTGTTCTCACAGATTACATTTTTGTCAGGGTAACAAAATGGTCCTAATTTCCTCTTATAACAGAAGTTGGTTCAAGTCCCAGACATGAATGACTCCTCTACACAGCTGCCTGGCATTTCTTAAGACAAAATTAGATTTCCAGAGTTTTTATTTTTAAGCACATCAGCTCTGAAAGATTATAAATTAAATATGGCATTCTCTTCTCACTAACTAGTAAACTTATTTGTTTAGCTTCAGGACTATTTAGAAAGAAGGAGACTCTTGAAATGCTGACTGCTTGCCACCTTAAAACGTTTTTAAGTACAATTAGGGTACTGTTGAGGTAGTATAAACTGTCATAGCTGCACTGAAACCTCCAGGATTTATGCCACCTGGGACTTGCCCAGTGTTTCATGCTGCTCACAGGAAGGATCATTAGTTTAGGAGTTGAGAACACGTCTTAGTGCATTTGATTGATTTTCCCCAAAGCACGCTCATTTGCTACAAATTATAGGCTGCTTTTCTATTACGTGCATTTCTTCACAGGTTACACATATGAACAATGAAACTTTTTAGCAAACGTTCTACTGTATACTTGCAATTAAAATTTACAATTTGCTCTAGGTTCTGTTTGCCCTGTAGCATATAGGCTGCTTTAGCAGAGCCACTTTCTGCTCACGTGAGGTGGCTTTTTGGCAAACTGTGCGTGGTTTCTGAGTTAACAGCACAGCCTCTGAAAAGCCAAGTTTGCACCAAGAAAGCACATTGGCCAGGCAGGAAGGGCAAGGAGAGGAGCGCTCACAGGAGCATGGCATGTTTCCATGTCGGTGAAATATAGATGCTAAGATCTGCTGCTTTGAAATGGAGTAAATGGAGAAACATTTCATGTGGTCTGCTGGTATGTGATGGGGTCTAGTTCTTCCATGTGGTTGAGTCTCTGGACTAATGCTGTGTTGCTAGCCCAGCTTTCTTGTCAGCATGCAGTTATCCCTAAGCAGTACGCCCAGTTCAACTTGTCACTGCTCACAGGAGACTTCCACAAATCATTAGTAAAGAAAATTAACTGAACATGGCTTTCAATTTCTCAGTTGCTGGGGAGCAATTTTTAAAATCACACCAGCTTTAATATGATAAACCTATGCCTATAGCTACTTACAGAAATCATACTGTAGGCATTAGCTGAACTGGGTTAGGCAGAGAGGTTAAACAGTTTTTTTATCTCTGTGAATGGCAGAGTTCAGCTCTGCAAACAAGATTTACTATGCAGATAGATACACTTACTTGGTAATTAATTTTCTGGAAGAAAACGTTTTCAGACAGCAACTTAAAATTGAATGCTCGTGTTCCTGCCAGGACATGCAAGAACACTGGAGAATTTGTGGAGAGGGAACACAATGGGGCAGTGAGTGCAGCTGTAGCAAAGCCAGTTTTTGGAGATCGTACTCCTGGAAGATTTTCCAAGTCCTTGTCTGTATCTGTTAATGGTATCATGAAGCGGCATTACGTCTGTGCTAGAGCATAGGTCTTGCAGCTTGGTCAGTGCTAAAAGGGAGTAATAATAACCTTAAGAGGAAAATGTAAATGAAAACAGAAGGTCTTGGTTATTGCTGGATTTTTTCCATCTCAAATGCATTTGCTTGGTTCCACACCCAGCGCTCCAACCTGAGCTGTGGCAGGGAGGTGGGGAAGCAGGGGGATGAGCCAGACAGCGAACAGAGTGAACTGAAGAGGTGTAACAGACATTTATGCTAAGTACTGAACTGCTGTCCTTCCCCCAGACAAGAAAAGAGAAATCCATCAGATAGGATGAAAATCTAAAGTGCTGCAAAGAAATAAATTGTTTCTAGTCTTAGGGACCTCTGGGTCCTGTCTCTGCACTGATAAGCAGAGCTATAATTCTAAGCACATTTCATGTTGTAACTTCTGAAAAAGTCCTGCACGTTCACCTCAGATATCCCCACCGTTTTACTGCCTTCCTGGCACTAGAAGCCCACAGCATGCTGACACTAACCTTAAGTTACCCAAGAAAGCTCCCTAAACTCAGGAATAGACCCCCTCTGTGTCACACTTTAAATTAAGAGGATTACAGCATCCATGCCCCTTTCTGCCTTTGATACAAACACAAGCACTATGGTAGCTTTTCATAACACTTCAAAAACCAAACAGCATAAGACCAAGATTGCACAACACCTGCCCCATGCCCTGAGGTTTTTTTGTTGTTGTTGTTGTTCTGGTTATCCACTTTCTGATACTGCAAGAATCAGGACTCAGAAAAGACATGCAGAGCTCTGATACCTCCCAGGCCTTTCACACTCACATGGGCAACTCGCATATTGGTTCACAAGGCTCGCCAAGCAGCTCATCCATTCTCCCCCAGTTGTATTTCCCATTTCCCAGTAAACCAGTCCATGCTTGGGGTGGTTTCACCCCAATAACATCTCGCACTGGAGACAAGCCTGGAGTGTCACCTCGTGGGCTGCAGGAGCCATGGTGATGCTGCACGTTTGGCCAAGATGCACATACCAAAGAAAAAGTGCAACTTGAGAGATCCAGATTTTGGCCTTATGAACAATCACCCTTTCGAAGTGAAATATAGCCGTTTCATATTCTCTTTAGCCAAGCACACAGCAACATGTCAAACTCCAACAACTCTTTTAGAAGAATGCACATAGAGCATGTAACAATGAGACAATTTAATCTTCACACATGGTACAATTTTTGCATTTCAAATCATCTCCTGCTCCGTTTTCCACATTTGAAGCCAAACCGTTATGATTAACTGTTAAATTTTATTTTTAGATTTCTGAATGCTCTGAGTCTTTTTAGAGAAAACACACAGAATGTCCTATCAACTATTTTCACACATTTTGTTCATATCACAATAATTGAGCAATCAGATGCAATCATCTCTAATTTAGGACATATGTGCTACATTACCATGTCAATTGTACTAAAAGATAGGCACAAATGGAGAGCAAATTAACTAGAAAAAAGCAAGCTCAGACCATTGCTGTTCAAAATGCACTCAAGTAAAATTTGTATAACTATTCATTTGGAATTAAAAATGGAATTTGTCCAGCAAACATGAACGACGCCGAATGTGCAAGGGCGACCAGATCTGTGACCAGATCTTCCCAAGAATCCTGAATCTAGAGCTGCTGATCCAGCAGCTCTAACCCAGTTTATACTGGTGGTGGGATTTTTCTTCAGAACAAGATAGCTTCATGCAAACCTGCCTGTCTCACATGCAAGCCTCACTTGTCTGTTTTTCATAGTATCGCATTTCCCCCCACACATACAATATGGAAATTGAAATAAAATCCTGGAACCTGTTCTGGTAACAAATACAGCGCAGAGTTGCTTCTGAACAATGGCATTTGTAGTGTTTAAGATTTTTTGCTGCTTGATAGTAAACAAAACATCTTCCGCTGTGAGGCGTGGTTTTAGTTTTGTTCCCTTACTCATTATTTACACCATGAAAAACTGCAGTTACTTGTGAACAGTTTTCTGTTCACAACAGTTCACAAAACTGAACAGTTTTCTGTTCACAAGTAACTGCAGTTTTAAGAGGTGACAACTTATCAGCACTGTGATACTAATTCCAACATTAACTGCATTTCACATGATGTTTTGATATTTAAAATAGTATAATTTTACTATTTTATATTCCACTACAAAGTGCAGCTGCAGGACTTGTAAGGTTTTTAGTTAGCATCCAGAACCCCAGTATATTATCCACAGTTTACTTACGATTCATTTACTAGCAGTACAGAATTTATCCTATTTAAACTGGGGCATGACTGGTCTTTTTATTGTAATGAATTTTATCTGGAAGCACTTGTCTTTAGTCTATTTTTTTTTCTTTCTGCCAAAATCCCAATAACTTTTGGACAAGTGTGCAACACTGCCAGCAACTAAAAGCTCTGGTGATCAAGTCCGGCCCTCATTCCCATTTAATTTATGCACAGATTTTCAAAGAGGTGACCCACAGGAACTCAGCCCTATAAAATACCACAGGGATAGGGGTAATTCTGAAGCCCCATCTTCAAATTTAACACAGTGAAATCTCACCTCCCAGGAGCAGGGAATGGCTGAGGTTGAAGAGGAGCTCTGCAGCTCATCCAGGCCCCGTGCTCAGAGCAGGGTCAGCTCCCTCCTCGGGAGGATAAAAGCACAAACACATTGTACCTATGAATAGTCCTGGGCTGTGGCGCTGAGCAGGAATTTGAGCTGAAAACTAGTAAACATTATGTTTGATTGGATGAGCATGAGAAAGAAACCAGCAACAGGAAGGGAGAGTGAAAATATTTCCTAAATCATTTTAAAAAAAGAATTTAGTATTTTTTCATCTCTCTCAGTTCTGCAGGCTTCCCAACTCAGGAAGACTTAGTTTATTTCTTAAAAGGTCTTGCTTATAAAGCAGACCTTTCTCTGGCTCTGGCCAGCTCTAATAAAAATTAGCAGTAACTTTAGCAGCTGCCATACCACATGACTGCTTGGAATTGCATAACTTTTTTCCCTTCTAAAGAAGCACACAAAGAGATCATCTGATCCCCTCCCTTGCAATGTGCTCTGTGAAGTATATTTCTCTAACACGATTTCTAAACAAAAATCTTTTTCTTTCCTGAAACAGTCTCCTCTTTTTAAGACTGAAATCTGGCCGTAAATAGTGACGAGCCCTAGGCAGAGCTTTCTTGAGTTAAGCCCATGAATAAATAGGGTGATTTATTTATTTTTTGCTACTCAAACTATTACTGTTCATCAATAACAAGGCACGGCATGGTCAAAAGCTAATGCCAGCCTTAAGTCATTCAAAGAAGTATTTTGTTGCGGAAATCGTGGCTTGTTAGGGCTGGTGGTATTTCTGAGTCTGCTTTTGGATGGAGATACACTGTGGTTTGACAAGGAGAAGATGAGAGAAAGAAAAGACTCAGAAAAGACTCCTATGGCCATAACGGACATAAACCGAACACAGACTGTTGGCTCAGTCCGGGTCCCATTTAATTTGCTGGAAATCCCAGCGTATTCAACCTGATCCACAAATACAGAACAGTTGGAAGTTTAAATTACTCTTCCTGTGTGGCATGTGGAAATGGACCATTGTTTTCTGGCTAATTGGTTTTCCCTCTAGCAAAAAGGGAAAAAAAAATAAATGCTGAGTTAGTGCAGCAGCATGGTACTGCTTATGCAGACTGCTGCGGAGCGTAAAAGGGGGAAACTGATCCCAAAGCAGACAGCGTGCTGCTCCACGTGAGGATGCGGGCTAACCTGCGGGGTAATGGAGAAGCGTGGCCAAGGGCACGGCTTTGCACCGTTCCTCCACGCTGGGACTTTCTGCTGACTCCGCTGGGCATAGGGCAGGCACGTCGGTGCAGTTCAGTCACACTGAACAAGAACTTCCTGACACCAGAATTCTCTCACAAACATTCAGGTGCTTTACTTCTTTATAAAGAAACGCCTGATGGACTTACGGAGGCTTCTAAGCTTATACTGGCTATAGAAGTTTATAATCATTTGCCAAAACGTAGGAAATAACCCCCTTTCCTGTGCAGTGTTTTTCCTGATGCAGATTTCTCAGAAAGAAAAAGAAATCTTTGTTTTATGAGGAGACCTCACCAACTGCATATTTTTGTTTCTCCTTTAGCACATTCGGAATTAAGGCTAACATCCATATATTGCAGGCATTAAGGAAATCTCGTGTCTATAGTTAGAAAGAATTAAATCATTGAGTGTTCTTAGAAAAGACTGCAAACTCTTTAAAGCTTAGTTCAGCCCAAATGTGAACAAGCAACAGCAAGGCAGTGGTAATGTCACAGAATATGAGATGCTGCTAAAAATAACGGGCAAGTTCTCATGCAAGGGAGCCCTGGGACCTGCACTTCACAAGGGCACCGTCACTGCCTTGCACCACTTAGATCCCTTTCCCCACTTGAGCTGAAGCAGTTCCCTGAACCACAGGCTTGCAATGAAAGTTACATAAATTCAATTTTTTACTTCTGCATTTTCCCATTTTCTCTGCCAGTAGAACTTTCCTTTTCCTGCTAGTTTGTCAAGAATCCTTAGCTCTTGTTTTGGAGTAAAAGTTTTGGCACCTCTCATAACGCAGACACAAGGCCAGCTAGCTTCTAAAAGCATTTCCTCAGCAGTGGTAAGCATCAAATGTTTGGAACAAAGCAACGAGCAGTCTTCAGATGCAGTTACAGTTGATAAATGTCCTGCTAGCAACTCTTGTTTTCATCTAAAAGTTCACACAGCCAACTCTGATTCCTTCCTGCATCTGAAGGAGCCAGAACATACCGAAGTCTTTTTTAATAAAACCTCTCATTGTTTTCCCTTCATTTTAGCCTCCCTCCTTTCTCTTGCTTTGTAGGCAGTTTCCTCTGCAGCAAGGGAATTGCTGTTTCTATTACAAACCTTTCTCTAGCAACTGGAACCTTTTCTTTCAGTTTTAGCCAGTTTTACCCCCTGCTGGTAATTAAAATATTCTCTCGCTTTGCGTCACATTCACTAAAAAGCAAGTTTGTTTGCCCTCTGTATGGATTTCACATTGCAGAGGACTTCTGCAGACTTGCAGAGCTGCTGACCTGAAGCAAGTAATAAACATAGGAATGAGCAGGAGTGTCAGAGAGTGATAGAAAATATGTTAGCCTCCTGTCAGGCCTAGCAAATCTCCACGTTTTATAGACTATTAGAGGCTACTTTCACTGGGCTGATGCTGAGCATTTCAGCTACGGTTTTCCCACCTTCCTTTCCACAGACTGCTGCAGTGAGATACCTGAATTCCTTAGATTTATGAGAAGCATTTAGGAACTATCTCATGCAGAAATAGGGAACTCTGGGGGGCTGGGAGGCTCATGGAGATGCTCAGAAGTTTCTGATGGATGAAATAAATTTCATGCATAAGCCAAGAAATCAGGAAAAGCGGCATCCCTGACAGTCTCCTCTGTGTTTGCGTGCCTTGCTCTTAGCCAGCACTGGCCTCTTGATGAGGCTTTATGCTTCTTTTTGCATAATGAGTTATAATGTGAATAGCTTTATAGAACAAAGGAACCAAAACCCCACAGTAAGGGCCAAGAAGATACATGTATCCGTAATTCTGTCCCTTTGCCCTGAATAATAGTTGACTAAAAAGAATTGCTTTACTATGGGTTTATTCCATACCCCGAGGTTCTGTTCCATATGATCAAGGATTGCAGAGACTGGCCCATTCTGCTTGTGTCCGATTGCAACTATTTTAATTCCCCTCCTTTAAAAAACCTTTGAAAAAAATATGTAAGCCCAAAAGCTTTTAACTACTTAGAAAGTGTTTTCCTGCAGTTTCAGGAAGAAATGCAATTATCATGGCTGCTTAATTAAAGTGAGCTGTCAATGAAGCGATAAACCATGGTGGGATTTTACTTATCCTTGTAGGAGAATGCAAATTAATGCTGTAAACAGGGGTCTTGGGAAAGGTCTCAACCACTTTCTGCCACCAGACTAATCACACTTAGTGTGAGTCTCAGGCAATCAGATGAGGTACATCTTTTGCAGGAAAAAGTAGTGCTATGGGAATAACGATATACATACACCATCAAACAGATGCTAAAACAATAAATGCTTTTGTTTATAACCATTGTTGATACAGTACCCAATAAGTTAACTTTAAGTCACAACATTTCAAACCATGCGAATCCTTTCCCAAAGGAAGTTGTCTTTAAGTAAAGTAGCCCAAAGATAGTAGGACAGTATTTTAAAAGCTGACAAAAATCAAAAGACAAATCCTGGCTTGAAAGTACAGGCATATTGCCCAGTGAATTTGATCTCCTCTAGGGCCGGAGTCGTGGCCAGCTGAAGTCAGTGGTGAAGATTCCACAGAGGGAGGTTTTAGACCAAGTGGAGATCCATAACGAGGAGGTTATGCCCACTTGCAGCAGTGGGTTTACAGGAACTGATGGCCACATTTGGCCATATCTGTCCTAATCTGATGATAGAAAGTAAATTTAGAAGCATTCATTCTGTTATTGTAAGTTCAGTGCAAGCATATAGTACGATCTGTAAGTGAACAGGAATCCATTGGGATAAAAACTGGCATTACCATAAGCTGTCTACTGCAGGAAAAAAAAACTGAACGTGTATGGGAATGCTTAACTTTAAGTATGGAATTTGCTTTACTAAAGCCAAAAGGACTACTCATCTGCTTAAAATTAAGCATACACATTAGAATCAGAAAAAATGGGGTCTTAGTACTCAAGAGTGTCAGAGTCTACAAGCATATGAAAACAATCAACAAATGGCATATCCACTGATACAGGAGACATTCATTTTACATTTCCTTTTATTATGTAAAACCTTAGCTAGTCACTCAAGAATCCAAATTACGGTATTTATGATACTTGAGGAAGAATTTTATAAAGCAAATTGTTACTTAACTCCTTTATAACCACCCAATTATAAACTGCTTGAGTTTTGCTTCCTTTAATTTGTAATATCCAGCTTAGCTAGCAGATTCCTAGCTGCTTTTATTCTCCAGAGAAAGTCTCTGACACAAGATAGTGAACCACCACATACTGATGTTTTTGTTACAGATAACTACATATTTACAGTAAAAATGCAGTATTGGCTTTCAGTTTGTAAAGAATTTTTCCATGTTCACAGCATTTTTGTTACAGTACACTCATCATCTACTCCTTGCTTTACATTTTTTACCAGTAATTCTGGAGTAGATACAGGACCAGAACCTGAGATGACGACTTGACAAACACTTTGACTTCTACCACTACTACTTGTGATTTAGAGACATCATACTTGGTATATTGGGTGTTTGAGTTCTTTAAAATGGCTTTTCTCAGAAAGAAGAAAACTCAGGTGGTGCTGCTTTTTGTGACACAATAACTAGGCTTATTATGTAAAAGCTTCTGGATCGGCTCCACAGATAAAAGTCTCCTTTTGGTTGGATGTACAGATTAGACAAATTCTAGATCAATTCTAAAGCTACGCTTTGTTGAGAAAACCTTTATTGCTGCTGTCACATAGCCATTTTGTCATCTGAATAGCCTTGGGATTAAAGTATACTGCTATATTTTAGAAAATGTAACATTGAGGGCATTAAAAGGACTAAGTGTGTCTTTAAATCACAAGTGAGCCTGATTTTTGTTTTCCTTTATCCTTTACTATGTCAGACAGAGGATTTCCTACCATTGCTTGTGAAAAGAAAGCTGGGGCTGGAATTAGAAAGGAAAGCATAAAACTAATTGTTTGATGGTTTAATGTTACAGACCACCTACTCTGAGAAGGCTGAGTTTGTTCAATTGAAATTCTAAAGAATCAAAAAAGCTAAAGACCAGCAACAAACAAGTAATACTTAGCAGAAAATTAGAGGAACAATAAAGTAACATGATTGCATTTTGTTAGCAGTTTGGTACTTAACTTTACATGTAAGAAACTATAAAGCTAAAGGAGGAGTCACTTAGAGGAAGAGGGGCTAAATCCATCCCACATCCAGAGGACTTCACTGTAATGCTGTTCAGGTTAACTTTATTTTCTAAATATAATATTTAAAGATTTCATAAAGCTGATAAGTTTAACATTCCTAACAATCTTGTGATAAGAGCTATATTTATTCAGATGTTGCTTTAATTCCTTTATTTTACAATTAAAAGAGGCGATAATTATCTAGTAAGCATGTAAGGAAGGAGAATTAAAGATGCATGTATCCCAAGAGGTGGCTCTTTTTTAAAGAAAAGAAAGCACAAGGCAAGAAGATTTTTATATTTCTTTTGGGAACTCAACAATTTACTTAGAAAGTATCTTACTTGGATAAAATGTGGAAGTTAACTACAAAGAATAGACAGATCTTTCAGTGCATTACATACAAATTGAGAAAATGTAATTCTCATCCTCATAAAACTTCAAAGCATCTTCAATGAAATTAAATTTAATATTTACTCTTGGGTGAAATATTTCCTTATTTAGTCACTCTTAAATAGTTTACTTAAGGGGCACTGTTCAGCACTTAGCTTCTTTTTTCATTTCTTTGTTGTCTATGAGGTTTTTAAACATGAAAAGAAATTTCAGAATCAGAGGATCTGATTGCATGCTATGGATTGGTATGGACTACCCAGCTCAAAGCCAGCACAACCACAGATTAGTTTACGGGAGTTTAGCTTAGTGTAAGTGAAAAACTTTAAACAATGAAGAAGTTAAAAATCTGTCAGCTGAAGTTTAATTCTACTCTGAATATTTTCCAGAGACAACAGTTACATTTCACTGCTATTTGTCTGGCTCTTTGGCTTCCCTGATGATAACATTGTATAGGAATTCACACAGAGCGGGCTAAAACCTTTCATTCCCAAACATTTATCTTTGCCTCGATCACTCGGGAGCCTCACAGCACAAGCGCAGGAGGCCAGGAGATACATCCTACATGCTGCAAACCTGCAAGAAGCCAAGCAGGCTCCCTGCTTTGGTAAACCTGGGAGCAAAGTAATTTTTAGTCCTGCTCTCTTCTTTTGGGGTGAGTCTGAATCCATCTATTGTTCTGTCAAAGGACAGCTGCAGAGGACACGAGGGAAGTTGGATTGAGGAAGATGGAACTAGGAGTTTTCTTGGTCCACAAAAGTCTGCGGCAGCAGCTCCCTGCAGACATCAGTGATTAGCTCTCAAAGGCTGATAGGTTCGGTAAAGCAGAGCAACACCAGACACATTTTAACAGGTGCCAGGGGAAGCTTTCTCACCTCGCACACTTAAACCGAAGTAAGATTTTGGTTATGACCTGACACAGCCATTTTCCCCCTATTGGGGAGGAAGAATTTCACATCAGCAGCTGCCAAGCAGGCTGACACTGCCTTTCCTTTCCAGGTGGGGAGTGTTATTGTTTCCAGTGCCCCTTTTAGAGACCTCTCACACAGAGCCCAGGGATGTGGAAAGGCACTGGAAGCTAGTCTGAATCCTTTCAACAGGTGGTTAGAGTCAAACCGCACTGCATAAAAGTTGTAGTCCTTCCAAGACTTCCATTTTAGCTGCATGAATTATGGCTTATGTAGCTAGATAGGAGTATCAGTAAGTTGCACTCAATTTTCATGTGCTTTTTATAGTAAACAACCAGGACAAACGCTAGCTTCATTTTCTGCTTCAAAATGCACATGGACAAACAAGCAAACAGCTCATCTAACATGCAATAGTAGCTCATTAGCTGTTTGACTTATTTAAGCTTTAAAGTAAGTTTCTTCAAGTCCATAGGACAAAAGTTCTTTCCACTTGAAAGACGTTCAGCTTGTACTTGGGCAGTTAAAAGGTTGCTAATGATAGAGCTGGATGAGCCATCATCTCATACAGCTGGTTACTAACAGTTAGCAAGGCATTATATGGACTTTTCTTTGTCTTTGCATCAAAGGAATCAAAAAAATATTTCATGGCCTAGTGTGATAGCAGATGATTTTCTAATGACAGCTCCCATCTCTGTTGGCTTTCTTCTTCCTCTGACTGGGACCAGAATTTGGGCCCCAAGATGCAGCGAAAGCACAAGCATTGCTTAAAAGCTGAACTAAGTGTGCCTCTCAGCTCCACAGCATCAGAATGGTCTTGGGCATTTCCATTCCTATTTCTTAAATGTAACAGAAGGCAGAGACCTTCAAGTACAAAGAGTTCATGGCTCTCATTTGCAGTGTCCACTGTAAGTTCTGAGACAGACCTCAACCCTGAAATCCTCATCAGCAGAGTTGTGCTTATTTAGGTAATTGTTTACATAGCAATGCCTGCATGGAGTACTTTCAGTGCCTTCACATGTTCTGTGCTGCAGTCAGCATGGGGTCACACTGACACTATTTTTCCCCACAGTAAGAGGCCTTAGATAGAAGACTAAAGGAAAATGATCAAATATGGTGATAACAAGAACCTACTAAAACTAATTGTTACTACAACCAGTATTAAACAGAGGAGTTGATTGAGTGCCATCAACAAAACAGACTTTAGCAACAGAAGGTAAATAATGCAAGACTGTTTTACATAAACACCAAATATTTGACAGTTTTACAACTGGCTTGTTATTTCCGACAACTGCTGCATTAGGATAAAGAGCATTTGCTCTTTCCATTTCTGGCCTTCTCACATCCTCAAAACTACTCATGCCTGGAGGATGTGCTAAGGAACCAAGGCTTTGTGTTAATTCCACTTGGTCCTCTGAAAGGCTATTTACACATCCAGCTATCATAGTCAATCCCAAAGGTTTATTTAAGCAGTTCACCAGAAAGAAAAGGAAGCTGTCCATTAAGGGAGGGGGCTTGTAGTGGCTTCAGTGGGCTTATTTCACATGTAATCAGGACTAATTTTTTCTCCTTGCACTGCTGAGCGCAGGCATCTTCTGCCCTACCCAACCTTTTACCCACAGTATGAAAGTCGCATGAGGTCCAAGGCTGTAGGTCATCTTTTATTCTTACCACCCTCACAATGTCTGGGGATCCAAACTGAAACTGAACCCCCAATGGCAATAGTGCCATCTCCAAAAACATGTGGTACAAATACTCAAAATGCACAGAAAGAATAAAGAGGTTTTATCACTGCCACCAGGGAACCAAGACACAGGGGGTACCTCACCCAACTTCATGGGTAAGTCAGATGTAGATCCCAGGCCTTTCAGCCCAACAAGGTACTTAACCACTATAGTACTATTTATGTTGACCTAGCCACAGGAAAGTTTAGGGAAGCTTCACTTCTAATGTAACCAGCTGAGCCTGTATTGAAGTATACATCATGTCTACACTACAGTTGTTGGCTATGCTCAGATTAACATTTTAACAGATTTTAAGTCAGAAGCGTTGTGGCAGCAGCATGAAGTGACAGAAATGAACAGATAGAAAAATTATCCAAGCTGATTTTTATTACTGGACAAAATAGTCTGTGGGATTTTACTAATCGTTAAAATAAAAATCAGCTACCCTGAGACTAAGAGGAACATAAGTCTGAGACAAAAATAGGAGTCTTTATGGCTTCCTAAGCCATAGCTACACCACCTGCAGTCATACACCATATAAACAAGCTGTACCTACACTTTCATGATGAATAGAGAGCATCCGTAAGTGAGAAATTACTTAACTCCAATTTTGATTTGCTGTATTTGACCATTTCTAACAGCAGTTAATAATACCCTTTTGAAAAAAGCAACATGTGAATCAGTTTACAGATAAAGCATTCATTTTTTGTATACTTAAGGCTCCCAGGGGGAGATTTGAATGTTCGAGGAATGTAGGGTGGGGTAGACTGTGGCTTCTCTTCAGTCTATGATATTAGATTAGCCCCAAATTACTGGTCCTGATGCCATTTTTAGTGATTTGGTATCAGCAGCTACAGACTCTTCCGAGATAAGTCGAGGGCATGTAGGCTCTGAAGGGTTCTCATTCTGGTGCAGGACTATATCAGTCTGGCAGCTGTTGCTTTGATTGAAAAGGTATGCTGACAGTTCAGGGCAAGCTCCAACAAATGGCACCAGCTTCTGAAAAATGCACTTTAACAGAACTACCCCCGAAAGAGTGTTTAAGGGTTTCAGTGTTATGTCTAGCATTTGTGCTGAAACATGAGTTTTTACAGTGCAAAATGAACCAACATTAAAATGCTTGTAGAAATATTTAGGGATGTATAATAAACACTAAACCATTACTCAGTGAGGACCTGTTGACATATATAATCTATAGCACTCACACATTATTGCTAGTTTTAACCAAATGATAGTACACTTACAGAGTATGTAGTATTTATACTTGAGAAGGCGGCTTGCAGAAGAGTGACCAGATGGTAGCTAAAACGCACATGAATCCAGGGCCTGAAGTTCCTGACTAGTCCCCCATTCTGGGACAGATACTGGTTCCCAAGAGCAGAAACCAGCTGAGAAATTGAGATCCAGCCCAGACACTTCTACAAGTCTGGGAGTCATTAAATTGAAGTCTAACTCTCAGACCATCTCAGCAATTTTCAAGCACGGAAGAAACCATTATTTCAGATAAATTTCCCCATGGGCCATATCCTCCACTACTGTGCCCCTTGTGCGGTCATTTTATTTAATGTGAAAAGCATGTAAAACAATTGTTCTCACTGATGGTGTTTCACACTCGCTGTAATTTATGTGACTGCACACAGTACAGGGTAGGAGGAGAGAGACCCACAGGAGATGGAAAATCTGTGCAGAGAAGATGCTGGTGGATTTTCTGCCCCGGATACTTCACCTTTTTGTCTCACAATTAAACCCAACAATTCACACTCATGCTGTTTTGCAACATTGGAAAAACTGATATTCAGTGTTTTGACTTGTGTCACTACAAAACCTGGGAGCTGACTCATTACTTCAGTCTGCCTACTAATAATAGCACTGACAGAGCTTGACATCATATCTTCAAAGACCTGTATATATAGCAAGTCTAAACTGTAAGGACTTAATACCATTCCTGCATGATAGCTGGAAATGCCATCCTAAACTGGGGGGCAGAGCGCCACCTATTTCATTTTAACATTTTTGGAGAAAGACACATACCATTTTTGCAGGTGGCCCATCTGAAATTGGTGTCAGAGGGAGGACAGATAGCTGCTGTGGGGTCACAGGAGCATCCCAGAAGCAGTGTTATCCAACAGAGGTACATCTGGGCAGCTGTGGGTGGGTTTCTCCAAGCCACAGAGGGAATCAGGAACAGAGGTAGAGGCTCCACTGAATTTAGAATCCCCAGATCCCTGCTACTTTGCTTTCTGACAAACTCAAGATATTTTACATTTAAAATAATTTAATATGGTAGTATTACATTCAGAACTTTCCAATCCATTTCACCCCAAACTATTAAGCCATCATTGAACAAGGAGCCAAGGCAACAAATTCAGGTTTAAACTTCCTTTTTGGGCCTTTTTTTTCATCCCTCAGTGTGCTGAAATCATCACTTCCAGAGTGATTTTGGCTCAGGTACTTTCACATCATACTTGGTGAATGCAAAGATTGCAGATGCAGGCAGTTACCATGGCTTTGCAGAGATACAGCTATAAGTAACTTGGGGTAACAAGCAGATAAACTCCAGATCCTAGCTTTCAGTGAGATGTCTTACAGTCTGCTGCTAGCCCCACCTAGTAAGTTCTTCAAGCTTACACTAGTAAGTTCAAGCTTACACTAGTAAGTTCTTCTTACACAAGCTTACACTAGTAAGTTCTTCAAGCTTACGTGCAGCAAAAACTGTGCCCCTTGTTCTCAGTGGGTAAAAAAGAAAAACAGGGAAACTCTTCACAAGTTTGAAATAATGCTTTGACTTTGGGAAACGTCTGTCAAACCAGGTATAATTTTGTAAAGAATATGTATTAGGAATACTGTGTTAAGATACATGGAGAGAGATGGTTTGATTATTGTTAATTCTGTATGACCAAGGCTACATGGAAAAAAAAAGAAATATTAGTGTGGGTATATGCAATTGCAGGACATTTACTGTAAAACTGATGCAATTGTGTTGCTCAAATATTCTCCTTAAAATCCTAATTACTAACAGGTTAAGTGTAGAAGAACTTGCAAATGGGACTTGATTAATACCAGAAAATCCCCATAGAGTACCACATGTCATCATATCAAATGATTCACGCTGAATTCCAGTGCCTGAAGGAAACCGCCTGTAGGTGCTGTCACTGTAAGGGACAAAGACACAGACTATCCTATATCCTATTTACTCATCACAAAACCACTCCTTTGTTCCTTTCACACAAAGCTCCCCAAGTCACTGGGAAACTAAAAGTACCTAACAGCAGAGATGTGTCTTCAAGTGTGACTGAAGATTGCTGTTTTCCAGGACAGTATTTGAAATATAGACATCTGTTAAACATGCAGTTTCAGCCATGTGTAAATTAATATGAAATCAGAATTAGTGCTTCTGAATTAAATATTGTTACATTAAATCTTGATGATTTCATATTTGTATTCCATTAAATGTGACTTCAGTTTCCCCCCAAAATGGGCATAAGATTTGTAGTCTTTGTTATTCAAACACCGCAACAAGTCACAAGGAGACTCAAAATCAGGAGTTTTCTAAAAATGTTAGAATTCAATTTTTCTTTGAGCTTGTGTTTCACCATTTCAAGCCTTTATCCTTGTCATGAGGGCTAGAAATTTTGTGGTGAAAGCTGATGTTCTCACTCAAGACCACCATTCTTAGAAGCAAGGCCTTAAAAGAGAAACAGGAACTTCGAGGAGGCTGGTGGGCATGTAGGCCTGAGCAAGGCCCCTGGGGTAGCACTCAGGGAGTCTGCTTTGGTAAGGGAGAGACAGACCTCAGGCGTTAGGACAGACTTCACCCATGATAGACAGATGGGTGCCCAGGTCACTGCCCAGACCAATCTCATCCTTGTGTACTGAGCCTGCCTGATGTGCTTGGGTGCCAAGGGGTCTGTCATCCACAGTTGCACTGTTATCAAAACTAGGGATTTACCAAAAATATGGTGAAGAAACTAAGAGGTTTCTTTATCCATGAGAGGTTTCTATATCCATAAAGTGGAATGTAGTAGAGGGTTGCCCCATCCCTGTCACACCCCAGGTGAAACTCATGTTGACTACAGAGTAGCTCCTTCCCTTTGACACAAGGGGCTTTGGCTGGAGTGTGACAGGTCCAAAAGGAGAAGAGGGAGAAATTCTGCCACCTTACTTCTGTGTGTATAGTCCATGAAAGTTACATGTTCTGAATCTGCCCTTGAGGTTTCTGTGCCCCATTTCCCTGAGCTAAGTACTTCCAGGCAAATCAGCCTGTGTGACTTCCAAGCTGCTTGGAGATTTCTATTTTGTATATCCACATACACATTTTTTACCCATATCATTTATCTTGTTGGGCCCCTAATCTTGGTCATGTGTCAGGTGTTTCAGTAATTACAGTGAACACTTTTTCCCCCACTCTAAATGTATAAACTCTTCTTGAGCCATCACTGCTCTGCTGCTGAGTGGCAATACGAACTGCTAAGCACCAAGTACCGTACACAGCTTGAAGACCTACCAGATACTCTCATGAAGCTATCGTTTTCAGAGGTACAGCAGATAAAAACAAAGCTATACTGCTGAATTTAAAATATATAATCAATTTTCAGTGCAAACATTCAAAGATATAATGAAAAGCTGCTGTAACAACAGCTCTCCCTGCGTAACTACTGTTACGGGGTTGAATATGCCATTTGTAAGGTTTAAATTGCTTTTGCAGTCAAGTGTTGTAATCCATTAGTGATAAGAAAAGGTATTTGTCTATCGGTCATGGTTTACTACATTCCTTGTATTAGAAGCAATTTAGTCTCTTAGGTGAACCCAGTGCAGGAAATTGTTTAGAGAGAGTCTGGCTGCAGAGCTGGAAAAATAGAGTAGTTAATGCTCCCTTCCCCCAGCAGTAACATGATGTGTAACCCAACAGTGACAGCGAACAACTTAACCTTTCAGAGTTTTGCACAGAGCAGCACTGCATGCTTTTACTAAAGTATTTCAGCTGCTTCACTCATAACTCCTCCTAAGTAAAGCGGTGTTGAAAAAAAGTCATGCTTTTCAACTCTTCCTGGAGTTTTTTTCATTAAGAATAGTTAAGTTTCTGCTTTGTTTTCTGTTAATCATGTTAATTGATGGTTTTAGATAGTATCAATACTCTTACAACAAAGAAGTCTTAGATCTCCGGACAAATGGAGGAAAAGTAAGATTTGGTTCTTGTAAATGGGAATTGCAACTTCTCTGTAAAAATAAGCTTTCAGATCAGATTTGCTACCAACCACATTGCTTTCCTTAGGGTTTTGGAATAGTGCTTGCTAAATGTTATCGGCTTTGCATGTTTGGCTAAACACTGGTAGGGAATCAGTACATTTCCTAGGCTTTCTTTTTCCTCTATAAAGATGCTGACAAATGTTGCAACAGCCCTGTACCATATGATCTAACACAGTAAAGCATGACCCATATTACATATCACAGACTCATCGAAATCAGAGATGGGAAAAGTATATCAGATGATAACATCAGCCCCATACAGGCACTGAACTGGTATACTAATAATCTTGGCCACTGCCTTATATCCTGTTTATCAGTGTCTGATAGCAGAATGTTGAATTAGAAAATAGGTTTGGATTCATAACATAATGCATGTGTACAAAAGAATTTTCCTAAATTTTAAGTAATACAAAAGCACTGCAACCTCAAGTCTGATTGCAATGTAATCATCCCCATATATGTTTATTATTACAAATAAGTTTCATTTTTGAGAAGGAGTAGGTCTCACAGGAAAGCAGGTCAGCAGCCTGTTAGAGTCTGGTCTCAAACTATCCTGAAACCCAAAAGCAGCCTTCCTGTGGGATTTAAGAGCTGCGGCTGTTCCAGCAAATTCAAGATGTGTCAACAAAAGCTTAGCACCTAGACAAAAGCTGCAGTCATTGGACTGGACAACACTTGATATTGTACATAGGATCTCTATTCTACTGTTTTAAATAATCCATGCCAAGTACAAGGTTTTTAGGTTTCAAGATGCTCACTGTTTGCTGGCAGTCTTTGCTTTGTCCCACAAAACACCCGAATTCCATTTTTGGCAGAGGAATTGGAACACAAATACTGCAGAGAAGTCAGCTCTCCCAGTTAATGCATTTGGCAGGAGGAGCTCTGAACCAGAAGGCAGGCTGACTATTACCTCCCAGAGAGGTATGGTTTAGTCTTAAGAAAGCAAGCAGTGAAGGAGGAAATTCAACAAAATGCTTGATTCAGGATTTACTTGTTTATTGGGAGTGCTGCAGAACTTAAGCTACCAAATTCTGAAGAGCAGTCTGCCAGCACCACATCTTCCTGACAAAGGCGAGGCATCTAGCCATGTGGTGATAGCCTATTATTCACAGCAAATAATCACATTAATATTGGATTCTTTCTTGTGGAAAACATTTGGACATTATACATTATCATTAGCACAAATGTTTCCTGATATCCCACTGCCAGCGTGCTTCTAGCAAAGCCTTCAAGCAGCAGTGAGACTTTTAGCAACAGTGGTGCCTGCAGCTGAGTGGGAGGGCACCAGTGCCACAGCATCTGAGCAGGTCAGATTTCTCTTATGGTTATAATCTGTGTTCATCTGACAGTGATTCTGACTTGTTTGCATTGAATGTAACCATATGTTCTGTTTTCAACAACATGAAAAAGTAAGGGCACTGTTCATAAGCTGAAAGGCCTCAGCAGAGAGCGAAAGGATAGTGCTGCATGTGCACCACCATTAGTTCTTGATCTTCAAAGGCTGGCTTAGATTTACTGCATCTGTCAATCATCTCCAAGCACTCACTCCATTTTTCCCCTCTCTGCAAGTCACATCCATCAAACCTACTTCTGTCAAGCAGACAGTAAAAGGCATCAGCCCCTCTAAAGGGCCTCTCAAGCTGAAAGCAAAACAAGCACCTGATAATCCACTGGCAACCCTGCGGGATATAAATATACCTGCAGTCCGTCAGGTCAGCCACAGGGAAGCTAAAGGCTGAAACCCAGGCTGCTCTGCCCAGCCTGGTCAAAATGAGCATGCCTTCTTGTACCTTTCAACTTCTCCTCAAACGGGAAAGGTCTGTCCAGACCGAAGGCCCAAACTCCGCAGGACAGGACTCCTGGAGCCATCTGATGGCAGTTTCCACTCTACTTTGGATTACGTTTTAACCTCACGTCCTGCTTCACACAAAGGCTGAGTGGAGTTGGGTGCTTACCTGAACAGATAAATATCCCGTGTTGTTTAGCTGTAAATAGGAATTCCGTTCAGTTTTAGGCCATAAATATTGTTGTATAAAATAGTAACTATAGGAGGGCAGACTTCAGGCTCCGTGTTGTAAACACTGTCAGATGCAGAAAATAGTTTCTGGTTTTTATACAAGGTATTAGACTATCAAGATGTGATTACAAGGCATACGTTTTTCTGGAAGCCTATTTATATGCAGCTGAACACTGCTTTTGATTCATGAAGCTCCTTTTTTTTAATATAAAATGCAGTTTGGCAAGTTTTAGCACTTAGTTAACTAATTCCCACCAGAAATACTGAAAGCATGGTTTTCATTTATAGCAAAATGGATTAAGCTGATTTAGAAATACAGTATGTTGACAGTACTATTTAGAAGCATATGGACAATTTGCTCCTTTCTTCTTCACAACAAAAATGAGTGGTAATCATCAAATGCTGTGCATCAGAATACTATCCTCTTTTTTGTGAGGATCAGCATAATCTCTTCCAGTTGTAAAACAGGATCCAAAGCAGCCTGATTTATTGGTCTTCACTATCCTCAAAAGTCACCGAGGCACATACAGCCCTTTCTAGGCAAAGTCAGTGTAAATCTCTGCGTGAAGTTCTACAGAACATGCCTGTGATTGGTAAAATGGTTCAAAACACTAGATATTAGTTAATTGTAAATATTTGGTTATCTTTTTTTCTATTAATTGCAAGAGCTTACACTAGCATAACTCCAAGCTTCAAGAGATCTATGACAATGTAAAACTGATGTAAAAGGAGAAGAATTAAGTTTTATTATTAGCGTGGGCCTTATTGGAGCCTCCATTAAGCATCCTATTAGTGTTTTATGGATGAAGTCTCTCACAGAGCCCTGCAGTAGAACAGAAAACAGAATAAAAGACGTGCACCCTTGTCTCTTTTGGTGCCACCTGCTAATCCTGAAGGTCAGAGGCCTGCGAGAGAAGCACAGTTCATCCACTGCACAGCTCTAACACTACGCAGCAGTACAGGGAAAGCTGCTGCTGTCCCACCAGACAACTGGCATCAGCTGTGCCTATCCTCTTGGGCTGCTAGGGGACATCTACCAAAGGAAACAGGTGGTAGCGAAGCTCCCTGTGTCCATATAGACACTTGAAAAGAGGGTATCACAGCAAGAAATGATGCTATGGGACATTTAGATTTGTCTCAAAAATCTGCACAATTCTGTGTTCATAGAGCCCACAAAAAATGTAATAGACTGTGGAGCAGGAGAGGAGAGGGAAGAAGTGGGAAGATCAATGAGCAAATCCATGTAACAAGTCCTGTCCTCAAGTGTAGGAGCGAGCAGGAATATTTTTATTTACAGTAAGTGCACTGAGCTGGAAAATACAAATCCTGACTTCAACAAGCAGGGACTGAAAGCATTTTCAGCTGAAGTCAGTGAAGCTGTGTGCCTACATGGTCTGACACTCAGCTCAGTCTGTAGTCCCTCTGTCCATCTGCTGACTGCAGTATATTATAGTGAACAAGTAACACCACAATATCTTACAAATATGCTATGTTGATGCTATGAATGCTTTTAGTGATGCAGAACATTGTCTATTCTAATTATTTCTCCTCAACTATTCTTAAAATAAGCAAAAGTTACAAAAAAGTGCTAGGTACAAAGTTGGACCTGTGGAAAATATTATTACAAAAGATTGTAAACAACAAGCTGCAGTTCTCCCTGAGCAAGTGTTTGCTCTCAATAACACTTAAAATTGTTCACTACAGTGTACCAATTCATGAAAATCACACTTGCATATGAAGGCATCCATATCTGGATGAGGTGCCAGCATCCTGAGTGTCCCAGGAAGGTGGTACAAGCTGTCAGGCTTAGCACAGTAACCACAGAATGCTTCAGGAAAGCGATGTTTGAAGTGTAACAGTCCAATGGGTTTTTGCTCTTCTTCAGGTGTACAGGCCATAGTCTAGATTTTAGAACTGTAGTGACCAGAGATACTGGTTTTAGTCTTATAGCTGCCCCTCTGAACACAAGACTTAAGTATTTGGGGGAAGAAGGAATATAGCAACAAACAAAAAGAACAAGTTTGTGATTACTATCGCATGCTGCAACTTATGGTACTATTTAATGAGGATAAAAAACTGGAAATACTGAATTATTACGCCAATGAAGAAAACCTGTCAGGAAAAAGTCATCCTGACAGGTATACGCCAAAGTTATTTTAATCCTCTCTTGCTATCAAACATCAAGTGAAGTCAATTTACAATCCCTTCAAGCAAAGCCATCAGATGTTTTAGGCTTTAAAAAACAGACAGTTGTTGGCCTTTTTTATTGGAAAGTCAAAGAAATATTCCCAATAATGTTGTTCACCCATAGTGCTCCATGGAAATACCCCATGCATGACAATAAGCATCCTAAAGCTCACACTCCCCACTTCTCATGGAAGACCAAGAGTCAAGTTCAGGTCTGTATTAATAAGTCTGGCTGCTGTCAAAGTTCTGGAGTCCCTTAAATGCTTGAATGACTGTCCCTAGATAAGCCAGCTATTGACCAGATATATTGCGTTAACTTCTAAATATATGTACATACACACCTCAAAATGGTTGTGTACACATTTTGAATGAGATTCAGAACATTTTTATGATTTAGTGCCTTCACAAATAGATGCATACATCTAGATTTGAAGTATCTTACCCTTAGGAGGTTTAAAAAATATAATCATGCCACATTTTTGAGAAAAAGCCATTCCTATTCTGGGATCTCATGGCACTCAACTTTGCTATGGATACAACAATGTCTCCAGGGCTAAGCACATTGAAATTATTGTAATCCAATTGTGCTGAAATATTTAAGGGAGTTTGTTGCTGTAAGAACATTCCATTTGACTCAATCAAGACACAGCCAGAATGTTTTCAGAAATAAAAATCATGGTTTTTATCCAACTTGTATGAAAGCAAATGGCAAGGCTATCATGTTTAAGTTGGGCTTGGATTGGACTCTGCATTGCACTGCCTGGTTCATGTAACCCTTGTTAGTGTTGAACAAAGTGATTTACCAATTTTAACAGCAGCTCACAAGGTATGTGGCTAGATACAATAATCAGCTGGTTTATGCTGCCAGGTAGGTATCTGAGAAAGCACAGGCGGCCACATTTCAGTCTTACCTTTCATTAACCGCCTGACATGCTGTACTTGCAATCTAGCTTTTATCACCTGGGTAGTGTTTCATCCTACTGTTGGCTAAACATATTCCCCTACATGTGTTGTACCACTCATTAATTTAAAAACATTTAAGATACAAATGCAACTTGTGTAATTTCATACAAATGACTTCAGCTTTTTCAAAATTTTGAGTTTTAGAGAAACCAGTTGCTTTAACTTTTCTAGCACATGACGCTCCTGTCAAGTAATGCAAATCAGAACTTCTCATTTTAAGCTCCATATGTGCACAGCAAATACATGGCCTAACTAAAAAAACAGCTCTGAACTTTTCAAACATTTTGATGGAAATAATCACTGCAACTGTCTCTTCAGACTTTGAGCACAGAAACCTCTCTATGATACTTGTTTAAGTTCATTCAGTTCTTTATGCCCATAAAGAATCATCTTGCAGGCAGAGGTCTGTCTCTTGCACCATATATACTTTAAGGCTCAGTTGCAATGTCCTTGCAAAATAAAAAAAATATCTTCACAATTTATATTTGAGGAACAGGTTTGCTTCATCTCACAGGTAAACACCCCAGTTTTAGCATGTGATGGGATTTACGCTACTAGCGATTTTTATTGATCATTGTAGCCTGATAAAGCCCTGCTAGTGCACATTCTACCGGGTGTCATCAGCAGCATAACCTTAGATTGTATTAAACCATGTTTGAGCCTTGATGGGGTTGCCATTAGGTGCTGGTGTTACCATATTGCATGATTGCACAGAACACTAATCTGAAGGATGCAGACCTCAGCGTGTCTCTGATGCTTCCATGTAAATGTTTTTCCTTCCAACACTCAAAGCCTGTAAGAGGCTAACCCATGACTCATACAGGGGCACAGAGGAGTCAGAAGACTGGAGTCCTGTTTCTATACAAAAGCCCTCTCAGTCTGTGGCTCAAAACACTGCATTGATATTGCAATGATATAAAATGTACATTTTCAGCCTTTTAACATTAATCTCCCGATTTAAGGATATTTCACTGTACAACAGGCTGTGTTTTGTCTTTTTAGCTCTTCTGTTTTTAATCCAAGGGCAAGCTAAGAAAAAGAAAAAAAGGATGCACAGAATAAATCATGTTTATGCTTTGTGGTTAAGTCTGTGCTACCTGCTGGGTGCTACATTGCATGGGAGCAGTTCTCTGATGAAGCTATGCGGAGTTGCTTTATTTCAGTGAACACCCATGGCAGATCTGCCCTAGGTGAAGCTGTGGCCTGCAGCTCTGGCCTGAGAGCATACTTTATTTTCATTGGTAACAACTGATATTTCTAGTGAGCAATCTGCATCAATGGGAGAATGAGAGGGGCAGTTAGGATGGCACAGCAGGAATTCTTAAGAGGGGAAAGGGACCCTTCTTAGCAAAACATTATGAAATAAAAACAGCAAGAGAAAGATATACAGCAAAAACAGAAGTAAATAAAAAGTCATGTGCTCTTAATCCTTCTGTCCTGTGGCAGTTAAATGTTCTCTAAATGTAATACAAGGCATTTTAGGTGATGTTGAACACTTCATTAGTTAATATTTGAGAATTGTCTTGAACCTTTACAGATGAAGTCCTGCTTTCAGTATTCACCTCTACTAATAGAGATTGAGGAGAAATTGTGACCACATGGTCGACTTTATTACCAAAGTCAGAATGAGGAAACATGCTGACGGAAATCAGTTCAGAAATATTTACTGAAATATTTCCAGATTTCCTAACCCAAGGGTGATGACCCAGTTCCAAGAAAAGATAATGCAAATTTTATAAATACAAAACAGCTGCTTTCTTTAAATCAGCATGTTTTCTTTGAGAAATGGGCCAGAGAGCTTAGCATACTGAAGAATGAGTTTGCATTGTTAGTTTTGAAGTGACTAATTTATCTGTAGTCAACTTGTTTTTTAAAAAGCACTGCAGCTTAAGGCTTAAAATCTTTTGAATCTACTCACTGAAAGCTCCGTTACATGGAATTGTGTGCTATCATTAGTGCACACGTAGTTATGTTCTAACAAAAAACCACCAACATTTCCTTGACATCTCAATTATTCTGCTTTCACACAAAATAGGGCTGTTAGCGAATTTAATCATCATTACTAACCCTGATGTGCTTTTTCAGCTTCTGATTTCCAAGATAGATTACTTTAGACAATGCAAAACTTTTTTCCACTGCTGGTATGTCTCCCTTCTTCCTGTATCAGTTTATCTTACAAGTTTCTTTGTAAGAAAAGAATGGCCAGCTACACAACCCTAAAGGAAGAGCCCTTCTAGTCCATCCTTAGCCTCTCCATTAGCAGTGAAGCTTTGAACCCCTGTGCTGCTCTGGATGAGCAGAGCTCCATTCAGCTTGCCATTCAACTCTGCTTTTCCACTGCCAGCACTGGGTGACATCTTCTGATGCAATATACTGTTTGTAATTGAGATCTCTATCTTATTTTACTTCAAGGAAATAGTCAAATTGGCATTTTTTTTTGTGCACTGTTTTAGTCAGATTCATAGGTATATCCTAGTTTCTTGCACTTCCCTTAGGCTAGACAACATACATGTAATCTAGTCAAAGCTCCTTCTGAGTTTACATTGGTCTATGATAGTAGGAAGAGATTTTTAACCATTTTAAAGAGATTTTGAACTGAGATATATACACCTCCAGGTGACACAAGCAATCTAGTAGACTTGGAAAGTTAGCCCAGAGTTCTTAAGACATATGCCAGCATGGCAAGCTTAGGAACAGCTATTTGTAATGTAGCTTGTTCTGAGAATATCATTGTCGTTCCACCTTTTCAATAAAATAGTTGAATTAATACTACTTTACAGTAAAAAATACTTCCCAAAGCCTTTATTACTGCTTTTCCACTCATCTCTGAGAGCTTCTTTAATGAGTTATTTCTAAGATACTGCTTCATGTTTCCTGACCCACACAGCTTCATAGTCCTAGTGTTACTGCACTGACTCATTACCTGGTCACCAACCATATTCTAGTGGTTGAAGAACTGCCATTGGAACACGGCAAAGCACAGACAGCTCTGGCTGAACAGAAGGAACAAATATAGAAGCAGCGCTGATCTTGTTATTAATGATAAATTATATTTAAGACACTTGATAGGTATAGCAAGCCTTATTTTCCTCATTGAACAAGGATCTAGCAATGCATATGTCTGCTCATGGTAGCTTAGTAACTCAGCGAGGATTCTAAAAATGCAGGCAATTGTTTGTCATTCACATTTCAAAATGACTTCCCTGAACAATACATAGAATAGAAACTAACACAGCCATTCAGAGGCAAACCCAGTGCAAGGCAATATTTTACTATGGAAAGCAATAAGCCCCTTGAAATAATGACTAAGAAACAGGACAAATAATACTGATACAGAGAGAATCATTGGTACAGGGTTAATACTGAGATTCACTGCTAGATTATGGTCATACGTACAGCATGGTTTTACCTTTTTTCCTTCTAGATAATCGTATCATATTCAAACCACTAAAGAGTTTTCATAGGTGATCATTTTAAATATTCCTAAGCAGAGACATACTACAGCTGCACCCACTGTTACAGAGCAGAAGATATCCCTTATGCATTAATATCACTAGTAAGAATGAAAAGCTGACTTCCACAAGTCTTTGCTGTCGTAGAACAGTATACAGCACTGGAACATACACACCTCATTAACAAACCACACTCTGTTTTAATTTAGACACATGTAAATATCACTGGAGTAGTTCCAGATTCATATTGGTGTAATTGATAGCAAATTTGGAGAGTGTATACACACACAATAAGCTTTCCTCATACTACTGTATACAAGGTTTTTAAAATAGAAAAGCTCCATTAAAAAATAAAAAAAATGTATTTTGGAGTACAGATTTCTGTCAGAATACTCTTGCTTATTTGATCCTGATGTTTAGTAACTTTTAAAGTTCAAAATAATTGATTCTTCCTTGATAACAAGGGTTCAGCTTTATGTTTCTAGACTGTTTTTCGTGACATTTTTGTACCTTGTCTTGGAAAGTACTGTGTGAGAAGGCCAGCAGCAAGTAATTACAGTTTATTGTATTTCAGAATGAATCATGGCATAAGCTGGATTTGGCTGGTATCTTTAACTCTCTGTGCAATTATATTAATGCCTTGCATATGTAAAGAACTCTTTCCATCAGAACATTTCAGCCATTTGTAAAGGTGGGTGAGTGCTGTTGGCCTGTGATTTTACAGATGGAGATCAATAGGTGCAGAGGGGCTACACATGTGCGAGAAGACAGCACTAGAAGCCATTTTCTTGGCTCTTATACACCATACACCAACCATCAGGTTCTACTATCTCCATATAGATTTGAAGGACTACACATAGTATAAGTCCATTTCACAAAATGCATTTACATTGCACTGTTGTTTTTTGCTATGTTCAGAAATAAGTGACAATATAATGACATGGAAACCACAATGAAGACTTGCGCATTCAGACTAGGCTGTGCTGCCTAGATACTCCAGAGAATGTTTGGCAACGCTGTCAGTAATCCAATACAAATGGTTCATCTAGAAGTCAGTGACAAGGGCCACATAATGTTTCCCCTCATTCAAATGGAAGAGAATGCTTTTAGCGGTTTCCCAAGGGCAGCTGATAGTCTGGAACCTCACAGAAACACCTTCAGCAAGTTATCACTCATCCTTCCACAGTAATCTGGCAGCTCGAGTGGCTCTCTGAAACTGTGGGCAGCTGGGCACAAGTAAGAGCAAACCTGAATTGCTCCACAGATCTCAGTCTTCTCAGCCAAATAATATGAAGACATGTTTAGCCTCCACCTCTAGGAGAGGTCTTCAATTTCTTAGATGTAATAATCAACATCTACTAAAAAGACTTGGACAAGACTCAACTGTAGACCCTGAACTAGGTCCAGACAAGCAAGCCTTTTCACCCCCACTGAAATGCAACCTTTCTCAAGTCAGTTTTATGCCTATTGTTTGCCTTCCTTAACAGAGAGGCTCACTGGGGTGCAGCTACCCTAACAAGTAAAGAGCCCAAACCTAGAGATACCCAACCAGCAACAATAATTGTTAACCTACTACACATAAAAGGTGACTATAATAGCAATATAAAAGTCTATTAAAACCAAAAACATTATTGATAAAGCAGGCCAGTGATGGCAACATGTCCTACCAGCAGTCCAGTGATCGCCAGACAAAGCCAAGAAAGCAAGCAAGGTCCATGGTCAAGTCAGGAAACAAGCTGGGGACTAGCACCCCTCCAGTATGGCTCAGGAAGAGCCAGGGCCCCCAGGGCTGAGCTTAAGAGGGCTTCTGGGCCCATGGGTGGGGTGGGTGGAGACCCCAGCTGAGGCTGGTCAGGGCCATCAAGGCCTCTGGGCATCCTAGGCTTGTCACTGTTTCTCCTAGAGCAGGACAAAGATCTCCTCCTGTTGTTTAGTTGGGATGACTTCACAGTCCCCGAGCCATATTCAGCTCTTGCAGGTCTTGCAGTAAAAATCTGGAGTGAATTTGTTGCAGTTGTAATACCCTTGAAGTGCCACATGTTTTCTGCGCTGTCAAGAAGCCGCACAGCTTTACTTCCCTAGTTCTCCCTCTTCGTAAGCACTCCTTGAAAGTACCAATCTTTCTGAAAGGGACCTGTGCCCTCGGCAGTGTCACAGCCCGTGCAGTCTCTGTGTCAGCAGGAGATGAGCAGTTCCCCTTCAGAAATGGAGGACAGCACCAGCAGGGTGGCTGCAGGGCACCACAGCACCATGACAGTTCACACACCACCTGGATTGCCCTACAGCGGTCAGCGTAATGAAATATCATTATTTGGAAAACATCTAAGGCCTAGCTCAGCTGCCTGGGCTCACAGGCCTGCAGCTCTCTCCCCATTTCACTGACAGTATGTGACAACAGCACATCCAATGTGATTGCTTATAACATTTCCACAAGTTTTACTTTTGAAGTTGACTCCTGCCACTGTATCTTCCCTCTTACAATAGACCCAGACTTTAAGTGCAGCTTGAGCAAAGTTTCCTCCTTGTCTGAGAAAAGTGTGGGGGAATAGCCTGGTGTTGACCCATGGCAGTTTATGCTGATTCAGAAGTGCGCCGTGCATTTCTCTTTGCCTGCCTGGAAGGGCTAGCAGCCCCTCCTTCCTCTTAAAAGGGTGATAAAGAGGAGCTTTGTTTGCCCCAGTTCCACGTACGACTTCGTATAAGTTGCTGACTTGTCCTTAATAAAGTAATATACAACAGTATATACCCTAACAAAGATTGCTTGCTGAAGTTGGACTACAAATATAACCAGAGGAGAAAATACACAGAAACTCTGGAGGGTTGTTGTTGTTTTCCCTCGGTGAAGCTCTAAAACCCAGTGGGCACCCTGACCATGTTTATTCTCACACGTGTGCGTTCACCTCCGCTGGTAGCTCGCGGCTCTGCCCGTTCCCATTTACCCGTCCCTTAGCACAGTTCCCCTGCCAGCCCAGGCCTGGCTTGTCCTGCCTGTATGAATGATCCCACTGATTTCAGACCGGACGAGGGCAGGCAGCAGAATGGGTGCCTTGTCGCAGACCTGCACAAGCGTGCGGTTGCCGGCAGTGTGGGCCCGCGCCCCGCTTCTCGCTTTCTTCCCCTTCCCATTCCCCCTGCCCGAGGCGGCCGTCTCTCGACGTGCTCGACGGCTGTAATCGGAGCTCCTCGCTGCTCGCTGCGCTGGACTTTGTTTTTCTTGGCACGCCGTTCACTGAGACACTTTAAAACAGAAAGCAAGTCAAAGCACTCTTGGCTTACTTCCTTGCCTCTTCTCCCCCTTTCCTTTCTTGAAACAGTTTATGAATAAAATGGCAATACTCTCTCCTAAAAGCATTCAGCTACAATGCTGAGATCGGAATTGCGAAGTACTCTTTTCAGTGCTCAAAAGTGGCAGATGTTTGCGACAGGCACAGCGGGATAAACCCATCCAGGATTCCTGCGTGGGGACGTGAAGGTGCAGGCTCGCTTTTTGGTGGAAATATGAATCCCTGTAGATCACTTGCTGCATATTTTAATGACATTTAAACATAACCAGATACAATTAATACTTGAGAAGTGGGGAGCTATTCTAAGCAACGGGATCTGAAAGTGCTGTGTTCAACTGAAGACTTATTCACCATTCACTTAGAAATGTGCTGAAAACAGTCTGTAGGAAATTAACTAAAATAACATTTTTCCCAAGTGGAATATTTTAATTCATGCTCATACGAAATGCAGCGAAAACACGTGTATCTGTAAAGTGTTCTTGTAAGCATAAAACAAATGCTCCTTCCTGCGCTTCTCCCTCAGTACGGCCGATGCTTCTAGAAAATGTGCAGGAATTTTAATCTCTCGTGACTGTGTAGCACAGTGCTCGAGTCTATGGGGGATGGAAAATTTACATGTACCTGGAAGCAGACATAAATCACAGTCAGCCCGAGCACTTTGCAGGCTCCACAGACCCCTCCAGCCAGCCAGCCACGCATTTCAACTCATTCCAGACATTTTGAAGACCAGAATATCTGCTGCATTTTTTTTTACGTACAGCAGCCCTGCACCTTTTGCACTCACACAGCTCCCAGGGAGTTGAAGTGCTGGTCTGTGTCAGCTGGCATAGTTGTGATTCAGCCCAGTCTTCCTCGAGCATTTTAAAAATGGGCTGTCTTGTTCTAATGCATTCTTCTATTCTTTTGTTTCAAAGCTACTAGCTTACCCACTTTTTAAAGTATTTTGTTATGTAGATAGTAAGAATACTTTCCTGGGTAGTTCTTTTGAAGAGATTTTTGCTGGAAAATATGCAACAGCTGATGATCATTTCCATGTAAAGCAGATACAGTTGCTATTCTAGTGCACGGTGAACAGCGAGTAATAACATTTTTCCATTTTTTTGTTTGTATTAAAGAACAGAAATAAAACTAAATTGTATAATACACCTTGAAGACTGTAAGCTTTTCTTAGTGCAGCTGTGATGCCAAGAAAATTCAATAGCAAGGACCTAGATAGATTTTCCATCATTTAGGTTCACATTTAGGTTCACAGGCAGAGATTTACACAGCCCTGACAAGTAAGGTAGCCAAGAGCATGGCTGTGTTGGTCTGGCACACTAAGCTGGTCTCTGAAGCGGTTAGACTAGGCTTCACGGCACAGCTCAGGCCGGCCTACTTCTGCTGACAGGTAGTTGCAGTCACTGAGGTAATAAATCGGATTATGAGCAGACAGAACCAGAATCCAGGAGACAGAGCAGCCTGAGTACGTGGTGCTGCTGAGCTTGTAGTCCTTGCCGCAGGTGAACCCAGCCCCTGCTGAGCAGCAGAGCCCTGGCAGCAGGGCCGGGCGAGGGATGGAGGTGGGGACACCGATGGATGTCCCTCCCCAGGGCAGGGACATAAAATAGGCAGCTGCTGCTGCTGAATCTCATTAGGACCAGTACAGTTAGGAACAGTCAAAATGTTAGAAAATGCTGTGTTTGGTAAGCAGATAATGACTTTTAAGTCTAAGCACCCATACAAACTGGTGTGGGTGGTATTGCAAAATCGCCAATCATTTGTATAGCTTGAAATCAATATAGTGTTAATAAATGTAAACATTTGCCTTTTATTAGTTAGAAAATAATTTTAATGGCTTGTGCCTCTGCTTAATTTAATGAAACTGTTTTACATCTCTGGTATGTGTGCTTAGTGGATGGTACTTATTAAAGAAGTAAGTGTATGCCAATGGATGGTAGTTATTAAAAAATCAGTGTGTGCCAAAAGCTGTCAGACTAGCTTACTGTTGAATAAGGGGTGGCATAAACATTTGTGTTTAACAAACAGAAGAGAATTAAGGCAAAAGCAATAACGTTAAGACTACCACACAATGTATGTTTCCTCTATAAAATTGGTCTTCAGGAACATAATATTGACTGTTTAAGGACACATTTTTTCTCGTGTCTCTCCTAAGAATGCAAGATTGTACTGCCTGGGAGCAGCACTCTCATACGTAATACTACAGAGTAAATCTCATTAACAAGGGTCGCATGCAGTGTGTGATGTGTGCACATATGTGTTCTAGTGTGCACTGGTGTGCCAGAAAGCATTTTAGCTGCGTGAACACCTTCCATCAGTGAAATCCTGCCAGTGGCTGCAGAATACACCGTCAGGACAACAGTTCAAAATAAATCCCCGATGAAAAGAAGTATTTTGAGCAATCTCCTGCTCCAGTATTTCTCCTGCAACTATCTTGTCTTCTTTTGCACAAACCTTTTTCTGTTCCTCTGAAATTCTCAGCAGCTTCTCCTCCTGCTATTGCTAGTGCTGTGCTGTGCGTTACACCATCTTCTGTAGCTAAAAGGAGGGAACCACTCACTTCCAGATGTGAAGATAGAGTACCTCTGGCTCAGAATATTATCGAATACCATGATGACAACTCATTTTATGGATCCGATTGCCGTAGGAAGACGCAGATGTGAAACAGGAATCTGACTGCTTTGTACGATCCTGGCTACTTAACAGAGACGTGGGAGAGCTTGTTGGAGAATGAGACACAGGAGAATACAATTCTGTACAAAAAAACTGGAGGAGGGTCACACCCTGCACTGTCCTTTTGCCAATTTAGAAGACAATTATAGAGAAGAGGCTTCGCTCAAGCCACACACATTGAAAAAAGTGGAATTAGAGGGAAGTGATTAAGAGAAGGGTTAAGAGGGGGAAGATGTAAAATCCAGTCTCCTGGGCTTTATTTAGAAATGTCTGGCAAGCAAGACTTCCATAACAAGTCAAAAAGCACATTTGCATTTTGAAGCCATGACAAAATACATGTTATGCTCAGTAATGTTACACTTCTGCAGTTACGATTGGTTTTAATTAAGTTTATACATTACATATATACATACAGATGCACAAATGGATTGCCCTGAGTTAACTGTTGATTGCCTGACTTCCAGGAGAGCCTCAAAGAAATGACATTATGGCATTGGATGTTTTACCACCAAAACTTTGGTAACCACATTTTGGCCTCTCCCTTCGTTTTGTCTCAGGCCAATCTTACATTGTGTACCGCACTGCATACGAGCCAAGGAAAATCATTTCAGAAGAATGGAAACTATCCTTCGACTTACGTTAATCAAAGAGGCAATAAAAATTGCAGATCCTATAACATTTGTTCAGACCACTGGATAAAATGAGATCAGTGATAGTTAGCAGAATTTATTAGACAGCCAAAGGTAAAAAAAGGATGGAGAATTAACAAGTGCTTAACTTTCACTGAAGTAGTCATGTATCTTGTGAATCCCAAAGAACAGCTACTTCAGTAGCTATAAATATCCAGTGATAGCTTTACGTATTCATTTATCTTTCAGATATTTCCACATTTGCCTTGCCCATTTCCTTTCTCCACGTAAACTGAGTGTCCTGTAACACCTCCCTCCTCCTTGGAGGGTCTGAAGAAGGAGGACTGATTCTGTAGGGGCTCCTTTCCTGAGGGGCATTGTCTGTGAGGGGTCCATTCCTGTGTGCAAAGCTTTGAGGCTTCACGAGGCCCAGTAGCTCTAATGCCTTCCCTTGGTTACATGGCGAAGTAGCAGTGACCATTTACTATTGGGATTAAGTTTTCTCAGCATTTTTTTGACACTGATAAAGCAGCCACGGAAATGGAAATAACTGTTTTGTGGGAATAACTTTACGCTGTGGGTGCCTGTAAGGACAGGGGATGTGGGACACCCTATTGCAGGTGTCCAGGCCCAGGAGGCCAGCAGGCTGCGAGGCCTTGCTGTCACCCCTGGCGATGTGGCCTCCTGGGATATAGGAACAGAAAAGGAAAAGAGTAGTTACTAAAGAGCTGCTGAAAAGACTTTCCCTTTCTAAAACAGGAAATTAAGCTAAGTACTTCAAAATGGAAATCTTAAAATACAGTCAAAGTAAGTGAAAAAATGTCTTCGAGTTAAAGTGAGCTACTTTGGCATAGGCCTCTGAGCATTAATTCCTGCCAGCAATACTTAGAAAAAATATAAGCCTAATTAGGACAGAAGGACTGATGTGGGTATTGGCCTTACTTTTATAAATCCTTCAATGTTGCTTCATTTAACCCTGCCAATGAATCTTTTTCTTTGATCTTACACTAACAGGATTAAAATCAACTTGTTAAAATTGAATCCTGAGGTCATAGTGAAGATTCACTGAGGCAGAACTTTGTTAGTTACTGTTTTCTTTTAGAAAAATGAAAAAACTTGTCTGTGGATTTTCTTATCCTAGCAAAGTTGTGGTTGTTGTTGTTGTTGTTTTTTCTGGAGTTCTTGAATTACGATGCTTGATACCACTAATAATTTTACAGTCAGATATTTCTTAGTTATAACTGGAAGCTATTTGTTATCCATCATCCCTCCTGTCTGGGACTAGAAGGGCTATGTTCTGTCACGGCATCTTTGTGTTCAGGAGGACTGACAGCCCCTCTGGCATGTTCTCTGGAGCTCTTACTCTGTTCTTCATGGAAATAATTGGAAGTTTAAAAATAAATCTTCACAATTGTGATACTTCTTTGCATTGCATGTATACCTGAAAGGTAAAGCTAAATTGCTTAACGGAGTTAATCCAGAAGCAAATTGTCTGCATGGTGAAAACACATGGAAGTGACACCTGAGATCATCTAGCAGGTGGGAGCAGCTTTCTGTCCTTTGCTCCGTTCCTGTGCCGTACATACTGTTCCTGGCAATCTCACAGAATTACTGGGAGTCTTACCCTGGTTTTGCAAAGTGCAGTAAGTTGTTAGGCACTATATCATTTGATTCCAACATCTATACAGAAATTTTATGTTTGAAGTGTTGGCAGCAGTCTTGAGGTTACTCACATTAATAACTCTATAACAACGTTTACTGCTACACAGAATTTAATAGGGAAATTAAGCATAGTAGTGGTTTCATTATTTAGTAGTGGCCTTACGTAACAATTTTATTTTTATTAGCAGGGGTGTTATATTGTAAAAATTGCCTATGTTATGAACTACAAACCTACGCTATAAACCTTAGTAAAGAGGCCAGTCAACCACGTGCAACTGCTGCAATTCCAGAATCAACATACTAACGTAGTCTCATGTCTAACATCATTTAGTATACAGCTCATGCAAGTAAGTCATGAGAGACATAAAGGGTACGTATTTATGTAGAAAACATGAACCCTATTCCTTTACAACAAGTAGTCATGGAATATATGTGCATGGAAGTAATGGTACATGAGTAAAGCACAGCCATGAGATTAATTCTTAGCGATTAATTCATATGGATGAAGTAATATAATAGTTCAGCACTGTGTTAAGAAAATGCTGAAGAAATTTCGTTTGTGTCATTTGTGGGAAAGCCTTGAAAAGCTGTCATCATGTCATCAGTTTGCTGGAAAAAAATATGGTCAGTTTAAAAAATTATGGGTTTGGTTTTTAGTTGTTGTAAATCTTTGTTTTTTTCTGTCCAGTGGAAAAGGAGCAGTCACACCAAAAGATCTGTCCTAGTCTTTCTTTTGTTTTGGCTTCCTCTTTTCCTTTTTGTTATAACGAAATTAAAAAAGATTTCTCATTTCTCACATTACTTAGTTTAATTTGTTTGAAAGCTGCTTGAGTGTTTACTTTCTTATTCCAATAAAGGATCTGTGGAGTTATGGGTACTGTTTATTTGCCTAGTCATTTGGCTAGTTTTTTGATCTGCTTTACTATTATATGCTAAATTCCTCTGAAGTCATACAATATTTACTTGTGGCCTTGCTTGGGTGCAAAAGAAAATATAAATTCACATTTGTGACTTATTGGAGACTAATCAAATCCCATAAACAATTCTGAGCAGGCTAGATTGGCTTCCCATACGAGTTTGTTAGAAGGACTGATTACAGACTTAAGAAGGAAAAGTAGCATTAGCTTACCTTCTAATTGCATTAATGTATTCTGCATACCTTCAAAACTCTTCATTACTGGTTATTTATACCAATAGTATAAATATTAGTGAATACGTTAGTGGAGTACAAAGCGATAAAAGCTATTGACTGGTAATGAGAAAATTTCCTTAGAACTAAAAAATATGCTATCTCTAATCAGCACAAGTTATAAATAGTTCAAGTTGCTCTTTGAAGAAGAAGAAAGATGCTAGTGTAGAAAATGAGAAGTGCGTTTCATCAAAAATATTTACATTGTGAAAGACATTTTTCTACTAAGATGGAAAAATACTTCAAGTTGTAAAAAACATGCTGTCATCTTTTCACACTTTCAAAATAATGGCCAATGTGTTGGTAAGAAGTTGGCTTATTTCTCTGGACCACTTACAAATACGTATGAATAAGCTAGCTGTAAAATTTCCAAGCTCACATCAAAATACCAGTTACAGTTTAGGGCAGAGATTCCAAGTGAATTTCCAATCCCCACGTGTCACTGAGACAGCCATTCATTCCAGGGCAGAAAAGCACAGCGACATTCAGAAGTTACACTTTCACGTCTTAGAAGGGGCATTGGGATTAAAACATCAGCATATGTAAGCGTTCTGTTAAACCCATGAGAAAGTGTGTGCCCCAAAATTTCAAGTACAGTCACCCTGAAAAGCAACCCTGAACCTGCACTTTTGATCAGTGGATGTGCTTTAGCTATGAATCTTAAAATGTTGCTGCAAAGCATGAAGTTAAAAGTATAAATGAAAGCATAAACTACCAGAATAAAACAAAACAGTTCTGTGATGAGGATAATTGCAGGTTGTATCCCTTCAGAACGCATGTTTTTCTGATGTTCTGTATCTGATCTGACTGAAGACCCCCACAATAAAAGAGACTGTGTAAGAAACCACAGATGGAAAGTTCAGAGCCCATTATCTTGAAGTTTATTAAGAATATAATTACACATTTTGATTTGTATTACTTAACTTACTCAGTATGCTATGCCACTGATTGAAGTAATCAGGATGCAGAGAGAGGATTACAAAGAATGGAAAGTTCAGGAACATGTTTTTCCTGTAGTTACTTCTAACTCCCAAGTTTAGTAGCAAGAAGTGTTTGGATTAACTGGAGAATTGAAGTATGAGAATAAGGTGTTTGAGCTCTTGGTCATCATAAGAAATGGGGAGACAAAGAACATGTTTATCTGTACGGGAAAAAAAAGATTACCCAAATTACGTGTTTACAGCAGATCATGTGGAATGCAGCTACAGATGAGGGGAGACGGTACAGAAAACCTTGTGGTACTTTTCAGATTAGACAAAATATCCTTACAGCTAGAGCCAAATCCTCTTTTAGATCCCAAAACAGATCTCAAGCGCTGCAAAACTAAGCTCTGCTGCCCCTAATGAAGATCCTTGCTGTCTAATGAAACCCAGACCCCCACCACAGGCACCCAGCTACCTTTTCCATGCGGTGCGAAGACAGAAGCATCAGAGCATTCTGCAGAGCCCAGCACTGACGGGCAGGCCGCCTTCTGGCACCTCGTGATTTCGGTCTTTAATACATGGGAACATGACTTCCACAGCTGAGGTCAAAATTACAAATGTCACAGTCAGCATGCGGTTTTTAAAAGTTCGAAGGAGAAAGCGTTGTTTCATGCTGAATATTAGCTTCTTCCTGAAAAGGCAATAATAAAAGTGTCAGATGTTACCCTGTAATACGTTTAGGCATGCCAGCTTTCGGTAGGGAACATGAAAGCTTGACTAAGGAGAAGAAACACTTCGAGTATCAGACCGGCCTTTTCCTCCTAGCTTTGTGGTATTACCCCATCTGTAGAGGAGAAAGAATCTATATTGTCCCAATGCCTTGTATAATTCTTGTTAAATAATCACTTGAAACTTCTCTGAAGTCATGAAACTCTTGTGTCCACATTCTTCCTATGTCTGTTTCCCCTTCAAATGCATTTTCAGTGCTCTTAGAAGCTGAAATCGGCAGTTTCCTGTGAACTTCAGGGAAAAAAAATCAGGCAGTTTTAATCTTCCCTGTATAGTTCATGAAAGCAGTCACCGGGCCATTTGAGGGATTAACTAATAGGAGCTTTAAGGCAGTCACTCGTGTAAGCAGCGTCCCAGGCAGCTTCCAGCAGAGCATGAACGGCCGCGGCCTTCACGGCCACATCACATGCTGCTTCCTTCGGGCCTCGGCGGAAGGCCCTCGGCATCAGATGGAGCTGAACTCTGACCTTGGCCCTTGCAACCTTGCTTATCAGCAAGAGCAGTTTGTTAAGGGTTATTGTGCGTGCGGGTCCGAGGCAGCCGGGCAGTCAGGAATTCCTAAAGCAAACAGCAAGAGGCTACAAATGTGCCACATATACAAAGGGCTTTCACCTTTAATTCATACACTGCACACTGCACACGCAGATTTCTGTAAGAGATGGTTAAACTGTACAAGGGAAGGCTCGCCAGCTAGGAGAGCTGTGTATACTTCTCTTTATTCCTGTGATCAGACTGAAATCCCCACACAGGGCACACAGCTGGCGGCGCTGCCCAGCACTGCTGTGTTGTTCAGGCAGAGTTTCACCTGGCTGGCTTACTGACAGTCTGAACTTTGCTTCACGTACAGAATCGCTGATTTCACCACTGTTCCTTTTTGTGTCTTTTTCCCAAAGGTTAATGAATCTTCCCAGCTGCGAAGTGAGATGATACCAGGAGGCAGGAACCTGAAATACAGGAAAAAAGCCATCCTGCGCTGGGTGGCAGGCCAGAGCTGGCAGCTCTTAAGCACTAGGCCCGATCTCTGGGGGTATCTGGGGCTGCAGTCAGTTTGAATGTTGGAGCAGGGACACTAATGCGAAGTGAAGTCGTGGGGTGCCAGCCCTCCCGCAGGTCAGCCAGATTAGGTGCCTGCAGTTGGGCATTAGCACATCGAGGAATGCTCAGCTCGCCACTTGTGGAAAGCTTATTTTGAGTGATATGCATAGCAGCAGCCCAGAACCAGCACAGCGGTGCTCAACTTTTGAAAAAAATCAGGCTGTATTCCCCCCAAACCTACCCCATCGCGGTCCTCTGTCTTGCTGCCTTCTCGTGCAGCCTGTTTTCCCCCCAGCTCCTTCCCTGTTCCTGGACCCCCAGCTCAGATCACCTTCCAGTTCCAGACGTCTCCCTGCACACAGCATACCCCAGGCTACGCTGCTGCCTTGTTCTTTTAGCTGGGCTACTTCTTCCTTGTGCTCTCAGCCACTTCGTCACCTGTGTCCAGTGCCTAGCGAGGAGCTGTGAGCTTCTGGCCACAGCAGCCCTGGGGACGTGCCGAGCACAGCTGGAGCCTCTGCCCCTGAAGTGAGAGGCCTGACGTCCTAAAACATACGAAAAACAGTATATTTCCCCCCCCTACATTCCTCCTCTGAAACATCTCAGAGCATCTCTTTTTCTTGAAAATTTCTCCTCGAAATCAAACGTCAAGCAGGTACCTTGCTCTCTCGGATTTTCAACCTTCTGGCTTCAAGTGGCAAAGTGCAAATAACTGTAGACTGATCTGAAAAGGAGTCAAGGATGACTAATTGCAGATATCTTTACCAATCCCACCTAAAATATGTAAAGTACAAAAGGGCGGTGTGAAATAAAGCTTTTGAAAGCTCCCTAATTCATGTTGTATATGCAGGAAGGATGGAAGTTCTGCTCGGTAACGCACATCCTGCAGCCAGGCGTTGGGCAAAGCACACTTAGACTGGGAAATGTTCCTGCAGTCTGTATGTCAGCGATCCAGAAAGTGGTGGGGATGAAGTAAGGGGGATATCAAACCCATTAATTACAGCGGTAAACTGAGACTGGCGGGCGACCAGCAGAGAGATACCCAGGCAGAAATGGGATTTGGGATGTGACACAGGAGAGGAAACCCACAGGCTGATGCTGAAGCCAAGTGGGAGCGCAGGCACCAGAGGCAGAATGAGGCCCAGCAGAGCGTGCCACAGAGCCGAGCTGGGCGGTGCGGGGCCGTTCCCGGTGTGGGGCCCTGCCAGAAACTGAGATCCCCACCGGTGATTTCAGTAGCTGGTAAAAACAAATAGATCTGCAGTAGATTTTTATGCTTCGTTCTGTGTTGTCATTGTTGTTGTTTTTAATTTGATACTGACAATTTTCACTTATGAGCTGATGAGCCGAGGATTTTCATTTAGCAGGACAGGTTTCTTTAAATAATCTACTTAGGACAGAAATGCATATTTTGGCATGAAAAACTATTTCTGTTCCCCAGCGTCTCTGGAACACCACAGACTTGAAAGCAAAAGTTTTTTGTTGTATAAGCAAAAAAAAAATGTGCATGTCAAAGCTGAATTTTCTTGATTGTTTTCCTTGAAAATATCAGCTAAACCTTCCAAGGGAATACATTTTTAAAATCCGCATCGGTTGATTAGAAACAAATCAGACCAGATGCACTAACAGCCTTCATATGAAAATTCCCAAGCTAGACTAGATCATCCTTTGGAACCAAAATCCTGTAGCAGCTTGAAACCTGAAGACTGGGAAAATACGTTCTGTCCTCTGGTCTGTAAGCATTACCCTTGAAAAAACTCAGGGATTTCGTGGAGTATGCTGCCCATCCTAGGTGTGTTCTGGCACGTGTGGGTGACAGAAGTGAACTCTGGACGTGTTTCCAGCTTTAAGACCGGTGGATCTGTCATGTGTCGCCCTTCCCTAGTTATGGTATTTGCTGACAAACCAGTCTCTAATTCTCAGAGAAAGGCATTCCGGATTTCCAGAGCTGTATGTGCAGTGCATTTGCTCGGATGTATAAAGTTAGTCCCATGTGAAAGTACCCGCAAGGTCGGGACCTACGTTGTCTCCAAGTAGCAAATGAGAGCTGCTTGTTAATAGTGCAGCCGCCTTCACGAGTTCACGTTAGAGCATTGGACAGCACAGCACGAGAAGAGGAATGCCATTGCAGCAGGGAATCTGTAAGGAATGAGACAGATAACGAGCAGAAATCACGGTAACAGCTCTAAGTTTTGTATGTGGAATCGTTTGTTGAACCGCCTTATTAGTCTTACTCTGCCAAAGAATTTTTGATAAATACTGTCACTGAAATGGTTTGTTAGATACTTGTTTATTAATGCTGGACTGTCAGGGTAATGCAGCTTGTGAGAGCCCACCTAAATCATACCCGTGTAAATCTGTCCAGGAGAACATGCGTGAGCACATCAATACACTGAGCAGGTCCGCGATTATACTGATTTACACCAGCAGAGGAATCATTTTCCTTTCTGACAAATAACACCTGTAAATACTGAACAGAAGCTGCAGTATTTAGCACTTGAAAATTTGAGAGAACTTCTTGAAGAAACCAAAAAACAAAAAAGAAAATTCTTCATTATTCTTCTATTGCTTTTGCCAAACTCGGTACCCATTGGAGTCCAAGGAACAGCTCCTCTGAACATCAGTTTAGATCCATGCAAGACTTAGTAAAAGCTTTCAAGAAGGGGCTCACCAATATGCAAAAATAATTACTTGGCATTAAACAACATCATATTTTCTGATACGATGACTTTTAAAGTATTGTCCCCTTTTTACAAATTTCATTTGATTACAACCTCTTTTTTCATTTTGTATTTCCTATTATGAATACAACTAACATAGATCTTCTCCTTATAAATCGGAGTTAATTAAATTGCAGCATGCCAGTGAAAGCAATCTCCTTCTAAATACAGACTCGTTGGGTCCTGAAAATCCCTCTTATTACAAATAACTGCTGTTACTTCAAAGCAGCTAGTGAAAACCAAGCGCTCTTTCATTTTTTAATAAAGAGATTTTCGGATCCAAGGGGGCACACCTGATATTGTTTGCATGCAAGCAAGTGGTCTGTAATAAGTGCCCCAATGAAAGTTTAAGCCTGCTTTTAAGGGTCATCGGCTTTTCTGACGGTTACTTGATCTGTTTAGAACTGGCTAATTTGTTAATCAGAGCAAAGCTTCAGACTTGCTGTGATCACCTCCTGAATGCTGTTTTCACACACTAATCATTAAAGCAAAAATTCTATACAGGGTTGTCATATGCTTTCCTAAAGCCCAGAATACATCCACATCTGGTGCGAGGATAAATCATGCTTCAGATGTCGGAAGTTTGGTCGGTTCACACAGGGCTTTAAAATCTATTTTCTCCTAATATTTTGCATCCGTGATTTTGCTTTTCCTGTTACTTACTACATATCAGACCGAGTTGATTTTCATCTCTGACTGCTTTCTGCCTACGTGTTTTAGTGGAATTAGTGCCTCTTCAGACGGTGCCTAATGCAAAACAGACTTACTGTCTCTTTGTATCCTAAGACCAATCAGTTCGGTTGCAGGAAGCATAGGATCTCAAAATGACACACAATCTATGGGTTTGTCTGTATGCAGAAGTCACAGTGACAGAATTTGAATCTGGTTTAAAAAAAAAATTAAAAATCATAGTTAATTGGTGCCAAACTCCAACCTTCAGACTGAAATTTCTCATTTAGTTGAGGTGAATCCCTTCCTTGTAGCTTTACATTACATCTAAATATTCCAGTCTTCAGCAAAGAGGAGTGTCTGCACAGGATTTTGCTCAGGTTTTGCTAGAAGCTGAAGTTGTACCAGTTCATAAATGACTTCCCGTACAACAATATGGGCTCTGTATGTATGGAAAACAGAGTGAAAATAGCAGAACGCAAAATGTATGTCAGTTAGAAAATAAGTGACCTGCTTCGGAGAATATTTATGCGTTTTCTCCTGACTTGGCTTGGGGAAGCAAACAGCTTGACAAAACATCAGCTGTGAGCAGGATGTTTCTGCCATTGAAAATCCACATGGTCATACTTGAGAGGCTTCTGGAAAAATGAAATGCCGTAGTTGAGAGTCTGGAGAGTTTATTGGAAAGGCATTTACCCTAACATCCGCCGAGCAGGGTCTGCTTTCCAGCGCAGTTACCATGTTTTGCCTGCTTGAACTGGTCACTTAGGAGTTACCATAATAATGCGTGCTTTGAGTTGTTTTATGCATAACTAGTCAGCTAGAGCAACGCACAGTGAAGTCTTTCATAAAAAATACCTCCACAGTTATACCTATTCGCAATGTTTTTTAGACCTCCTGCCCGTAGAGTGTTTCAAAAGGAAGATGTATTCACATCTGAGCTTGTTAAAGCATAAAATCTTCATCTGCCTTAGTCTGTGTGCATATAAGTCACTGAGTGCTGTAAAGTTCAGAACCATTGTTCTTTATGGTCTTTCCAGTCTGGAAGTCAGATACATGACTGTAGGCCAGTCTCGTTGGTCTCGTTGCATGAAATAAAATATTTCTCTGGAACACCACGGTTAGTCTTTAACTGATTTACTATAGTTAAACAGTAACAGTGAGAGTGTTCATAGCACCAAGACTGGTGGCAGAACCACCCGTACAAACAAGCCATTCATGAGACCACGGAGCTCTCAAACAGTCTGAGCTTTTTCTTAACATTGCAGTGTGGGGCAGGACTACGAGGAAATGTCAGCCCAGCTCTGCAGTCCAGCTGGAATAAATTCTAAAATGAAAGGTCTCCAGATAGCGAGTAAGACCATTCGTGTTTTGAACATTGCAGAGAATAAGATCGGTCTCTGCACAAACACCCGTAGTGTGGTGAAGTCACCGCGGTGCCCTGGCAGCCGTCCTGTGCAGGAGGTTAAAAACCAGAGAATCCCCAGCACCGGTGATGGTCAGCATGGCTGCACCGGGGCGTTAGGAGGTCTGTTATTAGCAGGAGCTTCTCTTTCTTCACCGGCTAGAGGAGCTGACAAAAAATATAATGAGAATTATTAAGTCTGTTTATCGTGCATGAGCTAATCTTCTTCCACTCCATCCATTTCCCCTGCACTGGTCAAAAAAAAAAAGAAGGAAAGCTACTGAATGCCTTGCTAAGCTACCACTTCACAACACAACCAAATCAGCAATGGTGTATTTATTCCAAGAAGACTGCTTCAGTTCAGGTGGCTTGGGGAATAGCATCTCATCCACTTAGGCTCTTCCACCTTCGTCTGTCCATCTGAGTATCCCTTCCGTGCTGCTTGGTATCTGGTGTAGTTACTCTGCGCTACTAGTTTATAGGCAATGCTGATAAGCAGGTTTACAAACTTCCAGGTCATGTTTTACATGCACCTTTCTGGCTGTTGAGCCACTCATAATCATTTATTGGAAGACTTTGGGTATCTCACACGGCATTTGTATCTTGTGTCATTTAAATACCAGACTGCGTGAATGCTCATGGACATATGAACCTCTGCCCAACACAATGGCCTTCCAAAATGCCTGCAATTTTGCCAGCTCCAGAAGAAGCCTGGTGTCACCAGCTCCTCCGGCTCTCCCCGCAGCACGGCAGCAACTGAAGAGGCTGAAATTGCTGCTTGTGCATCATGCACCGCACCGTCAAGAAACGCTCCTTTTTACAGCAGCGTTGATACCACGAAATAGATGTCCTACCTGGGGTGTGACGAACAAAGCAGTAGAGATTTAATAATGCAGTGCTGTGTGCACAGGAAAATCTCAGCTAGAACCCCCTTGCTTTTTGGCTCCTGTAAATATTCTCCAACACTTTCCATTCGGAGAGGCATTTTGCGCAGCTGAAGTCTGCTCAAAACAGGTGGTCAGGGTTGTTTTGGTGTTTGTTTGGGGGAGCTTTACAGCAGAACTACAGCTGCCATGTTTTAGTTTTCAACACATTCAGAAAATAGAAACAAGTAGTCTTCTTTGTAGAGCTACAGACAGACACAATAAGCCAAGTTTTGAGGCTGCTTCAGTGTTTGTGTAGTTCTCACCAAGGGAAATTTTTCTTGTATGAGCAGTGAGATTTTTCTGATTGCTTTTTGTGCTCAGATCGCAGCTTTGAAAGCTGTTGACACACATGCACAACAGACTTTGCCTTTTATTTTTTTCTGCTCAATTGAAAGCAGCTTTTCTTCCCTTAGATTTATGATATCTTGTTTTCCTGAGTATTAAAATACTTTGAGAAAAGACAGAAAAATATATTAATTTTCCATGGGCAATATATTTTAGTAGAAAATTGGTGAATGCTTATGTTAAACCTAAACAATGAAAGCTGTTAGGACACAGAACTACAGTGCTGGCAAGCCAGCTTCACAAAAGATAGCTAGGCAAGAGAAACATGGAAACAGCTCCCAAACCTGAGCAAATTACCTGTAAAAGATTAACCTCGCTTCTAAGCATATGCAGCAGGATACTTGCAGGATTTGTTTATGATGACCTTTAACGGATCTGTGTTACGATTTGGAAATGATACCGAGCTGCATCTTCTGTCCCTGTAAATGCAACAGACCCCAAAGCCTGCAGGGGAGTTGGAGAGCCCCCATCGTGTCGGGGCCGACAGAATTCTCTGGCACCCCAGGGCAGCGGCCCCTCTTCAGAGATGCGCCCGAGTGCAACCGCGAGCACCTGTGCTGGGTTTTCCGAGGTGCACAGTTTGTGCTTTTAGTGTGGTGTTTGCCAAAACTGGAACAAAATACTCAGGTTTCTGATCACAGGTAGCTCAGTATGTTCAAGTATTGTTTTATCGGCAGGTCAGTAGTGCTGTGTTCTTTAGATGATTTAGGAATAGATTTATTGGCCTTCAGAAGAATTCCCTGTTTTCAAATATGCCAAGCTAGATAGTCACACTATGGCAGTAAGTTCAGGTTTTCACTCGGCTCAGGACTGATTTGCAACAATTAAATTTTCATTCCTAAAATTAGGAAATTTCTTCCCAGTTCAGGGCATGGCTCCGGGGCTCTTCATCACAAAAGTAAGCTCTACCAATGTAGCAAAAATTGGTAGTTACATTTTGTGCAGTTTCTTGGGAAAAAGCCTGAGGATTTATATACAATTTGCATTTTGCCCCTTGGCTTTCACATAATTAGGGACATCTCTAGGTTTGTTTTTCAAGTTGAAGCCATTAGGGGAGTGCCAGTGAATTCCTGTATGAGCCTTCAGTGCTGCATCTGCCAAGGTGCAAGGCTTTTCCTGGGAATGGAAACAAAGCCTTCATTTTAGTTAACTTAATAGTGAGCCATTTAGAAAAGATGGGGGAATGTGCTAACAAAGAATAAATATAACAGAAACTGAGATATTTAATTTGTATATCCGATAGAATTATCTTCTTGGGTTTTAAGCTTTTAAAACTTAAGATGTTCTTGGAGGGGAAGTCAAGTTCTCATTTTAGGGAAAAAAAATCAAGATGACTAAGATTGCATGTATTTAATTTAGCTCCACCAATGTTTATAGCACTGGACACACAGTGTTTTACTGCAGTAAGATGAATATTTATTAACAATTCAAAATGATCTGTTCCAAAATGTACAATGCACTCACAGTGATGTTTTACCACAGAAGTCCAGGTGTTTCCTGTCTCGGTTTGGAAAGGCTGCGAGCTTCTGATAGGTTTACTGAGCAACGCTGTTGTAAGCTTAATGTGCAGCAAAATAATACTTTACTCTGTCTCATCCCTGAAAATGCAAATGGTTAAAATTTTTAAATGCTGGTATTGCCTAATCTAGTGTGGAGGATGGACTTGAGAAAAATTATTTAATATGCACAAGGAACAGCCATTGCGCTTTATTGCAACATCTCTGCTGTATTTATGTAAAGGGTTTCACTAACATGGAATGGAAAAGTGAAGAACTCAGTGGAAATCAAGTTTTTCAGCGTTGTACCTCCATCAACATGTATGCTTACATTGTAACAATTGCTTATATGTATGTGGATGGTAATTCCACAGCAGACTTGGTGCTTTGTTCTTTGTGCTGTCCGTCAGGGCGTACCGGACTGCTCAGTTGCTTGCATTTCAGCAAAGCATTTCTCTGCTATTAAGACGACCTGCCTGAGCTGTAAAATACACAATTCCCACGTATCCACAAAGAATTTTAGCTATAACTGTACTTGTAGGAGATTGCAGCTACACGCTTCTTACCCAGAGAACTGCAATTGCAATTCATGGATTCCTGGCAGCCGAGGTGAGCTGAACAGGCCATGCCTGTACACTGCGGTCCTGCTGCCAGCCCAGCACCGGGCCCCTCTGCCCTCCAAGCAGCTTTCCTTTTCCTTCCAGGAGAAGCTGGGAGGCAGGGACAGAAACACGCACTGAGATGATACACATGCTGGCCTGACATTCAGCAGCCGGAGCATCCACGCTCCGGGAGCAGAAAAGCTCCCAAGGCCAGCAGTTGTCATGTAGCTGTCATTAAGGGGTTGGAAACTTCGGTTTTCGCAGTGATTCTAATCTTAATAGAATTCTACTTACATCTGAAACCTGTCATTATAGAGCTTGAACTTTGGAGTGTAGTGCGCCAGCATTTCCTCATTACCAGTGTATGTGTCCAGGCCACTGAATACATACCCAACGATAAGCAAACTGACCTACTTTTCCATATTTCCCAGATGGAAAGCTTTACCTTAGGATTATAAGTGCGTGCCGTGTTTAGAAAGTATGCTCCCCTCTCTGTTGGTTTACAGAGAGGAAATTAGGTTTTTGTTTATTTCTGTTTACCACAGATAGGCTCGTAAATTTCTCAATCTGTAGATTTTCTAAGGAACTCAGAGCTGTACTTCTGTCAACAGTTGTACTTCTGTGTGATTACCACATCACAACAAGGAGACAATTTCAAGAGCATTCAATTGCTTACAAAGACCGTTTCTTTTGAAGAGCAAACCTTGATGGTAGCTGTTGGCTTTCTGAAAATGTTCATCGGGATGACTAGGTAAGGGCAATGGAAAGTGGTTTCCTTTAGGGTGCTTCCCTGGGAGGCGAACATCAGCAGGGAAACTGTTGAAAGACATTGGCCATCATTCTACGTTCATTCTAATAAGAAGAAATTAAAAGAACAACAGTCTGCCTTCATCGACTCGGCTCTTTACTGGGGTCAGGGCACCGTGGCCTCAGCCAGCAGGGAGGTCCTCCAGAGCGCCGTGCTGTCACCTCTGCATTTCAGAGCAGACATCCACCAGCCTGAGCGTTTGTCCTGTGGTATAAAAGCCAGGCCTGCTCCCTTTGTTTCACATATACCAGGGAAGGCTTTACAGGGTAACCTGTTGTAACTCCACCAGAACTCACTGAAAACTACCATTACGTCTACATACCGCTAAATGATTTACCTCTTACCTTCTGCTACGATCTGGTGCCTCCAGGCAGTCACACACACAGGCTGATGAAGAGCATGGGCCCAAGGACATCGCACCATGAGGTGAGGACATGCTCCTGACAGGCTGGCAGCAGAGGGGCCGGGCATTTGTTGAGATTGCTGTCGCTTTCTCAGAAAAAGCAGCATGAAGATGCCTTTCAGAGAGACATGACCAGCCGAGGGAAACCAATTAGTGCCAGTTAAGCTGGCTCTGTTCTGCAAGTCTTTGTGAATGGAAGTGGTGGAAGTCAGGAGACGCCTCTGTCTTCTGTGGCTGTCCTGTGACTGCAGTGCCAGCTGTTCCAGCCAGTTCCTCTTAAGTCCTTATGGCAGGAGCACCACAGAGTCCTGTTTTCTCCCTTCTGCTTCAAAAACCAGCAATCTGTAAAATTAGAGCTGAATTGTAAAAAACACCATATGAGTAGGAGGGAACAAAAAGCTTGGACAAAAGCCTTGGCCAGGAAGTGAAGATGTTGTTAGAAAGCTCAATTTCAAAAATACAAAACAAACAAGCAAACCACAAAACAAGCAAACAAACAAACAAACAAAAAAACTGCACTACCACCATACTTCTTCAGCCACCTAGTGAAAATGAAATCTCAAAGCTGGGTGGACTGGCCCAGAGCGAAGTTTTCTGTGGTGTTCTTGTTATGTGATAAGAAGAGTTGTTGCCCTGAGGACACAGTTCTGCAGAGGGCTGTTAAGTCCTTTTGAAATTATACATTATGCCAGCACAGTGTTTATTATGTGACATCAGTCCACAGGGCTATGATAACTTCAAATCCCAATTCTAAAAAGTGTATAGAATTTTATTCTTAATCCCATTTCTAGCCTAAAGATTCCTTTTCTCCTGTTCCACTCTATATTCATAGCGGAGCACCAAATGCTCCCTGTGCACTGGGCAAAAGAAAACATGGAAGATTTCTTCTGGAAGACTTTTTGGCACTGCAGGAGCTGTGTTTTCTTCCAGCGGGGCTGGCGGCTGAAGGCCGCGGCTCGTAAGCCATCTAGCGGCCTCCTCTCCTCGGGCACACGCACGCCCTGCAGGTACACTACGATTTCAGTCTAGATGTGGCACACAGAAGTAAGCAAAGGGGCCCCTAATGCACCAAGTCAACTCTTTGGTTGCCTGGAAGCCTACATTCATATAAATGTGTTTTTTTTGTTGTTGTTCTTTTGATTATTGGCACGTGTCAGTGCTCACAAAATTTGATGTTTGTTTTGCCTAGTAATTAGCACACTGAATAAGAATATTAATCAAAGACTAGAAAATAGTGAAACAGAAGATGCTTTCTGCTTAGGTTTGTGTGATGTTTGGACAGGTGCAGCAGGAAGGAGATGTAGGGCATATCTCAGCCTAAGAACTTCTCTGCCTCTCTTTTATTGCTGTTCGCTTAGAGGGTAGGAGACAACGTGTGAGAAGTTTGAGCATGGTGGAGTTTTTCTAACTTCTACCAGCTCTCCCCTCTTACTTCTTTTTCAGTCACTATAGTCCTGAATTTGTTCTTCTCATTTAGGAACAGTGGATATTGGGAGCAGTATTATGTAAAGCATACTCCTCCTCATATCAAGGAGTATGTATGTGTCTTCACAGTTTCTATTCAGGAAGTTATATTCATTAAAAGGTGTTTTGATACACCTGCCTATTTTCACTCCCAGCACGATGATCTGCTTTTGAATGATAGGCTGGGAGATGATCATTACACTTCAGTTTCCAAAGTGAGCATAAAACAGTTAGGCAGCTCCCAGCTGGTGCTCTAGTCCAGTCCAGACCGCTGTGCTTTGTCCTCAAGCATCCTTACATCCAGCCAGTACCTCGCAGGAGGAGGCCTGATGTGTCCCCTTACACAGCGAATGGCCCCTGGAAACCACCAGGCCCTGAGGTACACAGTGCGCGATGCTCTTCAGCCAATGAAACCATTTTTCTCCACATTGAAGCCCTTTTTCCTACAGGATTTTCCTAAATCTTTTGTTTCCCTCCACCACAAGAGCCCAAGCTTCCTTCGTGTCGCTGGGACCCACACACCACTAGGCCGAGCTGCAGTGCGCGGGCCTGCGGGCCCTGGCTCCTGCCCTCCTGTCCCCACCACCTTCCATGTGGTGGTGGCCTCGGGCCACTCTTCGGAACAAAACCCCTCATTACTTCAGGGGTTTGCTGATTGTTTCTTTCGATTCAGAACACTGGAAATGAGAACACCTATTTTTCTGTTTTCGCTGACTCCAGCTCTTTTTGGCCTGGGCACCCTGGGGAAGCGGGGATGTAGTCATCCAACCACGTAACGACGTGGGCCCTAATGAGTAACACATTTGTACTTTCCATTCTCGGCCTGAGAAAAAGGCCTATAAATAAAGCGTATTTGCCCTCAGATCAAGAAAACCTTTTTCTTACATAATGCCATTAAATTTTAAATTAGATGTACAGGCAATTACTGGTGAAAATGTTAAATACTGTATAACCTATGAATATGACCTAATTTAATATAATTTTATAAATGCTTGAATTCAATTAAATAAAAACTTTTGTATAACATTTAAACTGTTTGCTTAGTTCTCCCCAGAGCTCACAGTAGGTTACTGTGAGCCAAACAGCATTACAGCATTTGTTTAAAATGCCAAAAGGCTTAGGATAGATCCCATACACTTCTAGCTGAATCCCTAGTCACTGAACAGCAATTTCTGGGCAGAAGCTGCTGTATTAAATAATTGCTAGCTAATAAATATATTTTAGACACATTATAAACCTGGATGTTAAACATGCTAGAGTAAATGAAATGTTTATTGCAGAAAAAGATACAATTTGCTGTTTTGACCTAGGTGCGTTGTCATGGAAACCGAAATCTTTCTTGTGCAATAAAAAATCTGCTTGTCATCTGATTTGAGCCAGTTATTTGCACAGGTGGTTTTCTTAGCAGACAAGTACTTAGTAAAAACAAATCTATTCTTTCTCAATAGTTCCATTATGTGTTCCCACAACAATGTGTTTCATTTCACTGGCTTTGTAATTAATGATCCATTATCAACTAATTAAATCACATTTAGATTTTATATGAGTTCATCTGTTACACAACACTTACTCACCAATCCTATTTCCTGGGTGTGTTAACCTTGGAAGAGTTTTAATTAATGGTGAGAATAAAGTACTGTAGGTTGCTCGGTTCTTCAGACAGACTAAAGTAATGACAAATGGGGACACATAAATATATCCAACAATTTAATACCAATTTCCTTAAATGAAATAAAGCAGCAGCAGGAGTAACTGAAATCAGATTTCCAATCTGTACGAAAAACTGTTGTAAAATATCAAGTTCATATGGTTGCAGACAATGGAAACTGAAATGTGAACTATGCTAACAGTTCCAAAATGTCATCCAAAAGAAAATTTAACTTAATAGACAACATCTTTGCTGTTAGGCCTGCTCCAGACCTCACTGAGATCAGTGAAAAGATGTTCATTAGCTGTTTTTTGGATCAAACCCTTGATTTGCAGTCCTTAGGGCAGAGGTTGCCTCCATCTGTGACAGCACAGAACACAGTAGAGCTGGTTTCTAATCCTGCTTTGGCTTTTCTACGATATGATAAAAACAAGCAGTAGTAGAAGGCAGTTGGAAGTGGTTATTAAGACAAAAGAAAGCACTTTTGTTCACGTGCTCTATTTTCTACAGGAATGTTAAGCAAGGCTAGGAGGGCATGGTGAAGGAGTTTTCAAAGCAATCCCCATACCATTTCCTTGGCATCTTACAAACTAGTTGTACTTGAGACTATTGACATCCATAATCAAATGGAGCCACTGTTTTTTCACTTTTTTTCTTAAGTTGATTAGTGGATAGCAGTGTCACCTCCACACAGATTTAGCAAGACTTGGCAGGGTACTGGCAGTTCCTACCCCAGGCTTCTCAGTGCTCAGTGGTGAAATGTCAGAAGCCCTCCACCACAGGGTGGGCTCGACACAGTCCTGAGCACGAGGCTACAGCTCAGCAGCCCAGACTGTGCAAAGTACTGCCTCGCAGTACCATTCACTTCAAAAGGTTTCAAAAGCCCTAAAGAAAGAAATTCTGAATCCTATTTGGAGGGGAGTGAAAGGGTTAAATGTGAAATTTCCCATTCAAAGCCACTGGCTCTTGAGCTGCTTTTCCAGGCAGTTTTGAGCATCTGCTACAAATAACAAACTGTGCAGGATTTAAGATTTTGAGAAAATATTCTAGGTAAATAACAGGCCCTTATACATTCCTTTGCAAATGTGGCAAATAGTGTAAACAGATTTTTGAGACCGATTATACAAGTTACATGTTTAGTCTACAAACTGGATACAGTTAACTAAAGCTCCTTTGTTTCTACTTGGAAAGGATTTATCAAAGATTTAAGAAACAGGTTTTATACGTGCAATGGAATGTTAAATCACATGCAACCCAAGTGCCTTGGAAACACAACGCTTTGGGGTGCTTTAAGAAACCACCCTAGTTAAAAAGGCATTTTATATGTTCTTACACTATTTGTCAGTGAATTTTGCACACTTGTAGAGAAAAACAGTATATCTATTCAGCCATGTATTTAGGAATGTGTTTATCAATGCAAAAATGAACTTTTCTCTCATCACTGTAATACTTACTGTATGTATTTCACTAGATGGCACTAGAGTACTATAAACATTGGAAGAACATGTAATTCAGTTCCCGCGTGTGTTTATCTGTACTTCAGTTTACTTTTATAATACATATTAGGTGTGATGGTGATGAGTATTAGCATAAAGTAAGCCAATGTTGAGATCTAAACACATACACACTGGTTTTCTCTCTCCCACCCATGGACACAAACACATACACACTGCACAGAGAAGGTCAAAGGCTGAAACGCAATGGAGAGACTTGAGGGGAACTGTAGTGGAGGAAGCATTTCAGTTCACACAAGGCAACTAGAGAAGAAGCATCTATAAAGAATGGAAGGAGCAGCAAAGGAGCAGGTTTCAAAAGTTTTGAGAAGAGTCAGGAAAAGGGGACTGTGCCCAAAAATGGAACAACAGCTTTAATGCATTAAAAATACCAGTAAACTGGGAAAGGCTATGTTTATAGAACTGAAATTCTACAAAAGGCTCGGGAAAGAAGAAAGACTTTCCAGACTGAATTTGCGGGTAGATAAGAGATACTCTGGGGATATTATATTTCCTTGTTTTGGAGAAATAAAATGTTCTGTCCATAATCTTATGACTTTCCTGAAGATTAGTGAATAGCAAACTAGGACCCAGTCTTCATCTGCTGTTGGCTTTTGTGACTCCTCTGACTTAAGTGAAGTCTCTCTGACTTAAAACAAATTAAGATCAGAGCTCTGTATATTTGAAGCATTTATCAAGCAAGCACATAACATCTTCTATTGAAAGTTTGTTGTGTTTTTTTTTGCTTGTTTTTGGTTGTTGTTTTTTTTTTTCAAAGAATAGTATTAAATTATGTGCAAAGTTTCAATCTGGTAATTTCTCTAAATTGTATTAACAATGTGTTTTTCATGGAAGCATTTGGATGTTCTAGTTGTTACTTGCATTTTTTCTTTAATTGATCTCATCCAGACTAATGCATTGTAGTTAAAGTAGTAATTTGGTAATCCTATGGTTCCACACACATGAGGCTAAAAGTATTAACTGCGTACTCTGACAGATGAGATGTGGCAGATTGAGCTGCAGTGGTTTAAGACGTGACCACCTCCAGCTGTTCACCTAGCACCACTGCCTTTCAGCATCATCGTCCCCTAGAAGGGGTGACAGAACAGGACATGTGTCAGCACTTCCCAGTGCCCCAGTTCACAGCCTGGCATTTCAGCTTAAAGCATTGGTGAGGGTGGTGTGAAACAAAGGAGTAAACTGGACCAACCCACAGACACTGCTACGACGGCAGCGATCATCATCAACACAGAGCAGGCAGCTGGGGGCAGGAGCTGCCACAGCTGCATCTGCCAGAGCTCGACAGTGGGAGCCAAAGGCATCAGCAGACCTGCAAATCTGCATGCTTAAATCCAGCCCTGTTAACAAAACCCTTGAGCACCTTCTCAACTGTGCTGACATCTCAGGGCTAACCTAAAGCCTGTTAAAATTCACCATCATGTCACATTCCGTGGTGCAGTAGTATTAATTTACAGTGGTAAAGACCTACCTGGTGAAGGCATGCTTCCTTTTTCCTTTTGCACGGACAAGAAGGTGTCTGTAGGGTGGGCTGTAGATGACTCTGAAGCATAATCTTGCTATTCTTAGAAGAATATTACTTACTGAACATTTCCAAGCCTGGTAATCACGTTTTTCCTGTTGATTCAGTGAAAAAGAGTGTTAATTTGACATTCAGGTTTAATTGTATGATGCGTGCTTTTAGCGTTTTAACCAGTGTTATTACCGACTGTAAGTCTCAAAGTAAAGAACAACTTTTATCAAAATTATAACTACTGAATACAAATATTCAATTTATGTCACACGACTGTCACATGACTCTTGATTTCAGTACTGTAGGGTTCAGAGAGAAGTGAAAGTTTTCTCAAATTCCACAAGTCTGGCCCAATAGTACCATGTTTGTCTGTCTCCAATCGCAATAAAAAAAGTATGAAGGGTTGGAGCCATCAAACACCATGATCTCAGGGGAAAATAAAGCACAAATTCTGTGTGGTTCAGATTGTTCAGTTTAATCTGGCTTCCCTTCAGCTGCTGGTGCAAAGCAATTGCAAGACTTGCAGAGAGCACGTGCGATATTAGTTTGTGAGCAATGAAGTTCCCAATTAGTTCATGTCCAGTTCAGACAGCTGAGACATGCATCCAGGCTCCCCCCGACAACTTATCTTTTACAAGCAGAAGCATTGACAGGTTGAGGAAGAGTAATTCAGCCATTTGGCCAGGATTTAAAGACGTTATTTTGCAAACCTTGTGCCTGGCATGCAGCCACGCTGGACGAATGGCTCGTGCTCCTCACAGAGCCACGTGGTGCCTGGGCCTAGCGCTGCAGGCTCCTCGCTACAGCAAAGCTGGCGTGATGAAATTGCTGTTTGAAGCCTAAGCTTCAGCACATTTTGGACAAGAGGCGGATGTCGCTTTGGCTCAGGGGAAGAGGCAGTCTTTGCAGACATGACCGAAGTGGCTTGGCGGTTTGGGCTGCCTCGGGAGCTGGTTCAGTCAGCCGGTGAGACACGGACGCACATCAGTGGCGCGGTGCCATGGCGTGGGCCGGGGCAGCTCCCACAGCACTTCCAGTCAGATTAATTGGGGTCCTGTGGAAGTCAAAAGGAGCTCGGTCACTGCTGTCACAGGGAGCAGTGCTAGTTAGACAGAAAGCACTTCTGTGCTGCCATCACCTTCCTGCATGTGACATACAATTACTTCAAGGTGAGAAGGAGCTCCTATAATTGAGGTATTTGAATACTAAGCCTCATTGACTTGGGGCTGTTAACAGGGCTGTGACCCCAGGCAGTGTGGCCTGTGCTTCATGGCACGTCAGGCTTGTCTGTGCGTTTCCCCTCACAGTGATACGTACAGTGTTATTTCTTAAAATGTTGCTGAGATATCCAAAAAAATGGCTGGGACAGTTGTGTTTCTTTAAAAATATTGTAATAGAATTTGTTATTCGAGTTTTTTGCTGTGCACCCATGAATATTTGCCTATTTCTACTGGCTTACTCACTGGCCATAACAGATTCAAAAGCAGTCTGATGCTTGAAAGTGTCGGTAAATAGCAACAGTGATGTGGTTCCCATCTTTTAATAACAGTGTGTTTATTTAAATGTTCTTCTGTAGTCAGCTGCCTAGTTCTGAATGATCATTCTGGAGGATGTCTCTCCTGACAGATACATAAAATTCTATCTGACCCACTTGTTATATATTGGATTTTTCTTAATAATCTCATTTAAAAGTATGCAGTGAACACAAAACCATAATTTACCTGGTGTTGTAGTTTCATTAGACATCAAAAGGGTGCTTGATGGAGTAGAATAATCCTATTCTGCATCCTTCATTGAATGTCTTTCAGAATAAGTTTATTCATTTAATTAGAAGGCATCTCTAAGTGAAGATTGAGCTGGTTTTACTAGTCTGACCGAATTTGCATTTGTTATCCAAAGCACCCTCTATTTCACTGTACTTACGATAAGTGTATTAGAACACATGCTGGAAAATATCTCCACAAATGGGTACTTATTTTCAAAATTGTGTTAGTACTAATTCAAAAGTGAAGGAACAGAGGAGCTCCGTTACATTTTAAAGTGGAATTTTCCCTTCAAATCTGTGGATTAGTCATGGCAAACAATGAAATGTTTAACTCAACATTAAATGGGATTATTAAATATCTTTTCAAAGTGGAAAATCACATGCATTATTCTATTCCCAGTACAAAAGGACAGTGAATTAGTTTCCCTCTTCATTCTGTATAAAACAATGAATGATACCATGGGCATACTTCAGCCTCAGAGGACTTTGCTGATTCACATACACTGAAAAGTATCTGGATCATTTCAACATGAAGGTGACATTCTCTGAGATTAAAACCTGCTATTGTTACAGTGATGGTGAGGCTTGTAGTAGTTGGGTTGTTGCAAACTGGGATATTGTAGCTAAGGCAAATTTTAACTCCCCATCATAGTCCTGTATGCAGACAAACATAGTTTTGGAAAGATGCCACGCATAGTCCTTTGCAGCTCAGCAGCCATAACACACGGTGGGAAGTGTAAAGCTATTTCATTTCCATTTTTCTCTTTTATGTGTCTGGCTTTTGGGAGTGTGACCTTTCTCACATCCAGATCGATACGTCTGTAACCATTAATTCTAGGAAAAGCAGGACCTGCTTGTAACACTAGAGATTAGGATATATCAGACAGTCAAGTCTCTCCCTGCTCAAGAATGGATAGGTGGCTAACTAGGCAGTTCTCTTCTTAATCGATGCCATTGGCTTCCCAGGAAAAGGGATGCTCGCAGGCCAGAGAAGTGCAAAGACAGATAGCTCTTCAGCATCCGAAACAGCAAGAAGGGAATGAAGCTGGAATACATAGCCCAAAAAGTAATGTATCACCTTAAAGCAAATGTTTTCTTCCATAATATATGACTCTCTTATGCCTGTACTGGGTTAGGTGCAAGTTTATTTCATGCACGGTATCAAATAAGTTGCAGGTATTTTCTAAAATTAGGTATCTTTCTTTTCTCATGTTAGTAATAGTCATAATGAGCATCCATAGCTAGCAAAAGCATCGCTGAGCTCTGAATTTATGGTATTGGGAATTCTTCCTGCTAAGTAAGCACAAGAAGCTCTCAGCCAACTGTGTAAACTTCTTTTTAAGGAAAAAAAAAATCAGATGGAAATTATGTCAGCCTAACAGGAACCATTGTCTTTGTACGGGCACGTGAAAGGATCTCTGGAAGCAGGGCTGTTAGTTAATGAGATCATTTGAATAGTCTTTGGAAGTGGCTGGCAATCCCACGAGGCCGAGGGAAGTACTAGTCTTTCACCTTTTGGCCCATTTCACATTGAGCAATGACAAGGTTGCCTGAAATGTATTCTGTGGAGACTGCTTTAGAGAAAACGAAGTGAAAGGCATTTACTAGGTTTTCTCACTACCTCTCATTTGTTAAGAAGTACCCCTCTGGAAAGCCTTTCCTTTGCCCACAGCTGGAGTCCCTGTAGTCCACACAGGGCACTGCATCTATTCTTTGAATGCAGAACGCCTGTTTACTTTGCTTCAAAATCATTTCAAAACCCTGGGCATTCTTGTACCAAGCTATTCTTGGCCAGGCAAGTACGACAAAGTGCACCAAGTCTGCCACGAGTGGGTTAAAAGATTCATTATGAGCTGGAACAGAGTGCTTAGAAGTAACGAGCGACATCGCTTTGGGCATTTTTTGGGAGGGAGATGCTGGTGAACAAGGCGAGACAGCAAAGGTAGCCAGTTGTATCCAGGTGCTTGATTCTCTTCTTACTGTAATTACTACTTGGAGGCAGGTTAGTATTTAAAATAACCTGATGCTTTTCTTAAACAAATCCATATTAACCCGTCAGAATGACCGCATAGTTTGAGGGGATAACTTACGCATCAGGGAGGCATAAGCTCAGTGGCTGAGGCACGTTCCTCTGTGAGGAGCTCCCAGCAGTCAGTGACAAGTCAGTGCTCATCCTGAACCCACCAGCACGGTTCTGCAGAAAGGAAATTAACAGAAAAAAAAAACTGAGTCTCTATACAAAACATTTTGAACATGGGAGATGCTGCTGAGCATTTGCAGTTAGTTTTTATTACCTTTTCAAAATTGTGTCTTTTCATGGGATGAAATAAATTTTAATGAATTGATCTTGTTCTGAATTTTTCAAGGCAGGAAATAAATCTTCCAGTTGCTTCCAATTACCTCTTGTCCTGCCTCTATCCCGTGTCCTGGCGGTTCTGTAATCTTTTCATGTTTGTTAGACGATTCGTCTCACTTAGCTTGTGTCCAATCCCTGCTTAAGGCTGTGGCAAATAAAACAAGAGTAGGTACAAAGTATTGCCAAAAACTTGAGCTAGGAACAGGTTTCGGGTTGAGTCAGCATGTGTCGGGGTTCAGCAAGCTGGTGTTTTTCTGGGGTGGCTGCCATCCTGTGCCTCAGCAGCTAAGCATTTGCTTTTCAGACAGTGCAGGTGTAAACCCATCTCCATTAATTCAGTGGCAAAATTCCCATCACCTTCAAGGAGACCAGGGTGCCTTCTCGAGTCTGTGGTATTTCTCCTGTCTGGTGTGCTGTGCCAGCACTTTGCGTTTCTTTGTTTGCTGTGGCTTATTTGATACAACAGCTATTGTTCTATGTTAAGCCTTTTTTTTTTCACTTTTATGGTGCTTCCATCTACCCCTTTACTAAAAAAAAAAAATAATAATAATAACACATTAACCATGAAGACAAAGTAGGTCTCTAGTCCCTTTTGATATGAAGTAAAACTTCAACATATAAATTGAAGGGCAGGCGCTCGAAGCCTTATCTAGGAGACACCAAGGTGAAATAAGCTTTCAGAGCGATGAGGAATGGCACAATTCCTTGCGATGGCACGGTGACTCTGAGGCGCAGTGGTGGTTCAAAGGGCATGAACACGTTCAGTGTCGCTGTTATTCTTTCTCTGCCATGCGGGTAAAAATGAGACAAGCTGCACGCATTTCTGTCAGCGGTCGTGAAGGAAAGCTGAGTGAAGAGCGTGCCTTCTGAAGCACTGATAAAAGAACTTGTTTGATGTTTTTTCTATATGATGGCTTCCTATATTTTTATTAGCGCTATTTCTTAGCCAGATCCACTCTGTTCTTACAAATGACTTAGTTTTCTTTGTCCCTGCATGCTTGAGGTAGATGCTGATGACACATGAAGAATAAATGCATTAGCTGATTTTACTAGCAATTACTTTCTCTGCATTTAATGTTTTATATTGCCGTGCTGATAAAAAGTACCTAAATATTTGCCTTACCAAATGACAGCCAAGGAGATTTTGAGCTAAGCTGGTCAGCACTGCAGCCTTGTCCTGTGGCGTGGGATGTCCACCTCTGCGGGGTGGGACAGCAGCCCCCTGGGCGATGAGATTTGCTGAGCCTGAAGCAGTTGAGCCCATCCCAGAGTTATCTACACATGCCTACCAAGAGAAACAAACTCAAGTTTGTTTTAAATGGATTAGTTGAACTTCACTAAATGCTTGTGTCGACATTCTCATCTGGAATTAAAGCAGCCTTAATTCAGTTTCATTCACTTAGAAAATTGATTAGCTGTATAGACAGAGCATTGCAAGCAATAGTATTAGCAGAGCTTAATGAGTGACCATTCATCAGCTGCCCCTCAATAACTTCTCGTCTGTGAGCTCCCCTTCCGCACAGTTGCAGGGTTTTTGCCTTGTAATTGTCAGGGGCTGCCAGCCCGCACAGCACCAGGCAGCGGTGCGGCTGGCAGGCAGGGATCTGTACATCTCGGTTGCCTTGAAATCACACCCCATCCTTCTGAAGTTGAGACAAGCCCTGACTCTGGCTTAGCCCTGTAGCATGGTCTTCAGGAAAGAAGCTGCAGGACCTTGGGTGTGCTCACTCCAGCCCTGCGTAACTCGGGAGATGCAGACTCTGGAGACAGCGGTGGCACGTTTCGGGTGGATGGCACGTAGGTGCACAGTCTAGCTTGGCAAGGTGCTGTTTTCCCATAATTTAAAATCTCTACAAAGTTGACTACACAATGAAACAACCGTTCTTGAATTATACAATTTAAAGTAATTATGAGCCTTGGTGAAGGAATTAAGATGAACAAGTAACAAGCAAGCACTCTGCAGGGTTTTTCAAATCATTGTAAAGTTTGGAAAATTGGGCCCACTGTGTCTATTACCGACTTTATAACGCAGTCCTAACTAGCTTGTTTGGTTTGTTACACTGCTGGATACTCTCATGGATCTTAAAGCCTGGCCAATTGTTTTATTTATTGGTAATTTTGTTGAACGCCACAGTGAAATGGAATAACTGGACTTTGTTTATAGTGCCAAAATATGTTCTCCTGAACGGCTGTTTTCAGCAACCAGTGCAGTTAAGTAAAGCCATGGTCCATATACCACGGAGAGATTTAGGATTGGTATTGGTTGTTTGCTTCCTGCATTATCTGCACATTTACAGCAAGTGAGGCACAATGGCTTTCAGATTTCACCACTTTATTTTGCACTTACATGAAGAGAGACTCCTTGTGCAGGGTTTTCTCCTTGTTGTCAGCCAGACTTGCTGAGATAACCACCTCTGGCATAAGCTTGCTGATACGAGAGCAAGTGAGGTCTTCATGAAGGCATCGTGGGGTTTGGAGAACCATTTGGGCTGTGCTAGCCTGTACAATTAAAAGATGCTCTGTCAATCTGTACATTGAACCAACTTATCACATGGTAGTGTCCCGCTTCAGCTAAGATGAAGAGGTCTGAATTCCAGAGATTCCTGATACCTAACGTACATGAACAAGTCTCTCTGAAGGTGCTGAATTTAAATGCTATATTGGAGCACAAGTGCTCTGTCTCTTTTTGATGCTCTTTCCCAGACTTTCTGCAAATGTCACAAGTAAACCAGTTCAAGAAGTGGATGTTCTTTGATCAGTAAGATAGAGCCATACAAAACCACATTCACACATGCAACAGAGGCAATTTAGAGGAGGACCTGAAAAACAAGAACAACATAGTTAGGAGTTGCTGGCATGGCAGAGGCGTAGGATATAGATGTGAAAGGCACATGAGGACAGAAGGGGGATTATAAGCAGAGAAGCAGTAATGTAGGTTGTGGAAGAAGCAAGGACGCTGCTGTTTTAATTAGGTAAAACTGACAGAATTAGTTGCTTCTTATGAAAGCCACCATAGGATTCATTTTTTTTTAATTTATTCAGCTCTCCTTTCATGCACCAAAAACGTGCTTCTAGTTAGGCTGTATGAAATTTATCATTTTAAGTGAAAACACTCCAGTAAATCACCTCTTTCCCAAGCTTGCCCCTTCCCCAGAACTTGCCGAACATCAAAACACAAACGAGGGGGAAAAATGAATCTAACAAGAAGTCTGCTAATGTGTTCACGTGTGTTGCTTTAAAATAGCCACTGTGGGGTCTTTGCCATTATCTGTGGAAGGCATATAATTGTGGAAATTTTTAAAGGTCCCATCTGGCTCCCCAATACACTTATTCTAATTGTGGAAAAGCAGGGATATTCTTGCCTCTCATTAGTATAAGCCTTCTCACCGTAGTTTCTTTCTCGTAACAACATAGGTCAAAGAGGAGGCTCCTTAATGAGAATCTTGGTAACATAAACAGGAAATATAGATCATTTTATCTTCATTTGCTACTCAAAACTTCATACTCAAAATGAAAACACTAATTTTATTTTTATTTGTCTTTCTCTTGGGCCTTTAATCTATTAAGCAGGGCAATTATAGAATGCATTTTCATCATAAGTACTCCCGTTTATGAATTAATTTACCAGCAGAGGAGCCGGGAACTAAAGGACAATATAATTTTAATTCTTTGGTTTTATCTCTGGAAACAGTTGTTTTCACTTCTTCAGCTCTCAAATTAGGTGGAAAGGAAGAATTGCATTGAGTTAAAACTTAGATGATCAAAAAGAAGAGCAGGGCACTTCAAATTTCTGTCAACATGTATTTTATGCATCGTCTTCATATAGTCATGCAGAAGCCAAAACAGAACAATTAGCTGCTTTTCCACTATATGCTGGGAAGGAAGAAAAATAAATTCTGTTTCAAGATTGCTCTTTTATTTCACACATCCTCAAAACCACACACGTTTAGGAGGTGGTTATCAATTGTGCCATGCAATTACTAAGCTAGGCATGTGAGAGAAATAGACATAAAATCAAATAATCCCTCTTCTAGCTTACTTATGCCGCAATTCAACCTACATTTCTTGGCTAGCAAAACCTGGCACCAGATAGAGTGAGCTGCAAAGTCAGCTGAGAAGCGGGGAAGCGCGTTCAAGTTGAAGCTGGAAGACACGGGCAAGGTTAGCTGGTTTAGGCGCATTGCTCTTCTCTCACGCAACCCCACGTGGCATGTTGCTCAGAGCTTGGCTGCTCAGATTGAAGCTTAGATGTTTGCTGTCCCGTCTCAGTTTCGTGCACACACTAATTTGCAATCCAAGCGCAGCATTGTTTGTCTGGTGTCACAGGCAGCAGCTTGCATTACTGAGGCTCACAAGCTGCTTGCGCAACCCTTTCCTTCAGCTCAGGTGCTGTTGGCATCGTAGGGCTGCTTTCCCTCAAACTGAGAGTTAAAGACGAGTTCTTTAACTAAAACTGACTGTCTTGTGAGGACATGCCAGAATGCTGCCTATTGGAAAAAGTTTAATGCAAAAAATGTCCGTGGGTTACTTATGCTTTGGTTGATCCTAGGATAAGAAGCAATTGAAATAATGTATATTGAGTTGTTGCATATTTATTACTCATTGTAGAATTTTGTTTACTTATTGTTTGGAAAAAAAAATGCTGAAGGTGAGAGAACTTAATCCACTAGCAGCTGGGGAATACGAAGTTTCAACAAACAGGCTTGCACACATGTTCCTCCACTGTGCTGCATTTCTGTTTAACTGATTGAGAATGCTTTAAACGCAGCACGTTAGTTCCAGGAAGTTTATCTGAGGACGACCAGGCATGCTATCGTAGCCACTTTCTAAAGCAAGCAACTCAAGTAAAAGATTAGAGAATGGCCAAAACCAGCACTGCAGCTGTGGACATCCTAGCTTTAAAAATATAGATCTGGATCCAAAAATTACAATTAAAGCTGATGTCTTCACAACATCTATCTTTACAGGTACATCTAGGCTGTAGAACACAAAGTACCTCACTATGTAAAACTGTCTTGTCTTCACTCTGTACACTGACTTGGAAATAACTACAAAATTGATTAAGTCTATGTGTACTACATCGCTCTTAATTTGTCGGGATCGAACTAACTCAAAGCACGTATTTTCTGCATACCTCATAGATGTGTGCTATGAAAATTCAAACCTGAAGGCTGCCTACGGTTTGCTATTGGAAAAGGTAAAATTTTGCATGAAAAGTAGTCTTCCTTTTGGATGAAAAAAAATGTCTGTGAATGTTCTCATTTGGATATTTAAAACAAATGTGTTCCCAATCAAATGGCAATTTAATTGAGTTGAAATTAAATGCCAAATACAACAGCTATAGATTTTTAATATTCTCCTTCAAATCACTGCCCTTTAGCATAAAAGTAGGTTATTATCACTTTGGGGAATGGGATCATCCCAAGAAATCGAGTGGCAAAATCTTACCAAAGTCACTTCTTCTCGGGCATTTAATTGAAGAACTAAGTACACAATCACTGCATGCATTTTCATAAAGCTACTCTAGGGATGGTATGTGAAAATAATTTATGTCTGCTTTATGCAAGGTCATTAGTGCTCATACAGAACACTAATAATGACACTAAATCGTCTCATACAACATTTGGCTTGTTAGCATAATAGAGTGTTTTTGGTGAAAAAAAAATAATTTAATGGCAAAGGCTGTAGCTGTGGAAATAGAGTACTTAAAGGTTGCTGATGTTTTGATAGAATTAGTTTTTGTGGGATGTTTAGCCTGTAAGTGAACTGTAAGTATATATATAAGTTAAATTTCTGTACAGTTTTGAGCAATTTTTATTTTGGGAATAAAAACAACGGTACCCATTAAGTGAAACAGCTGTGCACTGTAAGTGTTTCAATTCATGAGGACTTTTTTTTTTTTTTGTCATTCTTTGATTTTGCGCTGCAACATTCTTTATGGATGATTAGAGCATGCAGCTGAAACACAGAACTTTATCATGCATACCTTCTCAAACACAGAATAAGAACCAGACTTTGCCCTGAAGGATTAAAATCTAGGCAGATAAGTAGGATGAAATCTTAAAATAGAGGCAGAATGATCTCTCCCTAAAACATGATGAAGAAGTAGAACTGATACAGAACTTGGTATTAAAAGAACAAACTTCGTAAAATAGAAATGGTTAATTTCATTCCTTCAATTTAAAGCTCCCCAGGAGCTTTAACTTCTTTTTGCACATAGCCATCACTACCCAAAGTAATTCAGCATTTTCCTTCTACTTAAGTTGCAAAAGCAAAGTGTTGCTTGCTTGAATGGCCCAACCTGAGCAGTTCAGTCTGGTAGGTAGACTCATTCCATCCCCACACATACAGACAACATTACTTGCTTTGAAATTAGTAATGGAATTGGTCTAATCTAAAAGTACTGCAGCTAATGCTTGCATATCGTCCCCCTGTACTCAGCTCTGGTGAAGCCGCACCTCGAGTACTGTGTTCAATTTTGGGCCCCTCGCTACAAGAAGGACATGGAGGTGCTCGAGCGAGTCCAGAGAAGGGCTACGAAGCTGGTGAGGGGCCTGGAGAACAAGGCTTACGAGGAGCGGCTGAGGGAGCTGGGCTTGTTCAGCCTGGAGAAGAGGAGGCTCAGGGGTGACCTTATCGCTCTCTACAGGTGCCTCAAGGGAGGCTGTAGCGAGGTGGGGGTTGGTCTGTTCTCCCACGTGCCTGGTGACAGGACGAGGGGGAATGGGCTTAAGGTGCGCCAGGGGAGTTTTAGGTTGGATGTTAGGAAGAACTTCTTTACCGAAAGGGTTGTTAGACACTGGAATGGGCTGCCCAGGGAAGTGGTGGAGTCACCATCCCTGGAGGTCTTTAAAAGACGTTTAGATGTAGAGCTTAGGGATATGGTTTAGTGGGGACTGTTAGTGTTAGGTCAGAGGTTGGACTTGATGATCTTGAGGTCTCTTCCAACCTAGAAATTCTGTGATTCTGTGATAATAATCTAGTCTTTAGGGTACTCAGAAAGAAACCTAAGCACAGTACTCTCCTCAAATCCACACTATCCACCTAATAAATGGCTTATCCTTTTGTACAGTTAAAGGGAAAGAAAATGCATTTCCTCTCTGTCCTGTTGAACTTGTGACTGTCACTGGGTCAGATTCTTCCTAGTCTGAATCTTCTTGCATCTCTCTCATGGTTACACTCATCATCATTTGCATGTATTTTTTAACCCCCCCAAAAAGTAGTATAATGGCATGAGTGTTGCACTGAACTTGTTGGGGAGCACGGATAGTGTACAGACATCTTCAGTTAAGCTTTGCTTGCTCGGACCCATGCACATGGTGGAATGTCCTCCTCCCACCCGTGTCCTCCTCCCATCCTGTCCCGTGCTTGCAGGACAGAAATGGCAATTACAGGGTGTTTGTGACATGCATTCGCTGGGCCTGTCTTACTCATATTAGACTGGCTGTAAAAAGACATCATCTGCTAGCTATATTCGTACAATGCAAGTAATAGTAACACCGTTAATATGCAAGGCTGTGTGTCTTCTTATCCATTATCTCAGCCTTTTTCTTATAAGCATACATATCTGTCACTACCTGGCAGCTGTATCCGTTCATCCGCTCTTCCTTAAGACTATCAATATTCACTGATTAAGATAAAATTTTGTGGACAAAAGCTGCAAAGCAGTATCTCACATGCTGTTTATTGTTAGGGGGATATTTAATAGCTTTTAAATTCATTTAAGAAAATGGGAGCAGTGAGTCACATGTAATTATTCCCAGATAGATCATTAATTACTCGATAAAGTTTCTACATGATGCTGCCTTTTGCTTTTTTTGCCATAATGATGGGCTATTTCTCATTTATCTCAGTTTGCTTGTCAGTTATTCCAGTTCCCTTTCATCCCCTATCTGTGATATGTATGTAAATATTACAGATTGAGATTGATAAAGGTTTAAGAAAAGGCTGTTGCTTTATTGGATTACAGAAGAGTTTATGAGAAACTCATTTGATTATTGTGTTACAATGGTATCATTTGCACCAACACACGTATGGCTGTTTTGGTACCTAAGTGGTAACTGCATTTTTTGTAGGTTTGTAATTCAGCTTTAGAAATTTTAGTTTGAGAATGCCAGACAAAGACACCAATAAAAAAGTACAATTAAACTAAAGTTGCTCCTTTTAAGAGTTCACCTGGTGACATGAGGCTTGTCTTCATTTAATCACAACTTTAGATGAAGTCCTCTAAGCTTTAATGTACTGGAAAGAAAGAGTGAGGTTGCATGTACCACTGACCATTTGTGTTCTTTAAGAGCACTCAGTAAATAGGCTCTGGCAAATTCAGGAGTTGGATTTGCCAACTTAAATGACATCTAGATTGACTTGTTCTCCTTCCTCTCTTTTGAGACCCAGCCTCAAGAGTTCAGAAGGAAGGAGAAGCATGAGAGGCTGAAACTCAAGGAAAGGTCATTAGTTCTCCCTGTTTCCATTACTTTTAGTGTTGAACTGATTGGGCTATCCCGTGGCAACATGTACCTTGTGGTGCTGCCTTACCAGGTCATCTGATGGCTGACAGCTTGATGATGCTCTGTGACCAGCACACCGTGTCTTCATCCCGGCCCTCTGGTGCACCCCGAGGATGTGACGCCTTACTAGGCACAGCTCCCCAGCAGCAAATACCTGGAGAAAACCTGAAACAGAGTAGTGATAACTTGCTCAGTAGCAGCTGGTGAACTCTGGGAATAAATTTATCCTCCTCCATAAACACTTGGACATTTATGAGCGTAGGCTACATTCATTCTCTGGTACACCCAGTGCTGCTGTGAGGTTATTACTAAGTTATTATTATCCTGCCAACTAAAACACATCTAGCTGAAACATTTTAGATTAACTTTACTCTTCCACGTTACACTATTTCTCCATAAATAAACAAAAATAAAAGAACTACCACCGGAAAGCATAGAGAGCTGAACTCACATCCCTGTGTTTGAGTCCTGGCTGTTCTCAGTGTCCCAGCGATTGCGTGCTTGCCCTGCGGCAGTAGATCATTCCAGCCTTGCCATGAGGGATGCATTGCTGTTAGAGTAATCATTTCAAAGTGTTTCTCTCAAAGAAGATAGAAAGGATCATCAGCTGTCTTGTGAACTGATAACAAGACAATCCTGTTTGTTCCATTATTGCCCTCCATCTGCTCTCAATTATTCTGCAGTTAACTTGGTGCAAAACTTGGTGGGATGTATGTCAGTAGCAAGTATTAAAACTGTCTGCAGAAGCTAAACAAAGCTTAAAAAGTTAAGCACTTGAAAAGACGCCCAGTCATCGTCACCAGTAACCAAGCTCAGCTGTCTGTCCAAGCATCGGGCATCTCAGGGCAGAAGGAGAAGCTGGAGCAGGTGACTGTCCCAGCACCTCCCAGGCAGAGCAAAGGAGTACGTGTGGTTACAGCTTGTGACCAGGGTCAGCTATTCATTCAGTCTTTAGTCTTGGTTGTAGCACTTCTGCAATCTTGGTTAAAAAGTAGCTGCCTGCTTCTCTCTCGGTTGTTGTTTTAAGGGCCAGAACTGCTGGGTAGATGCCCTGCTACCACGAGATTTATAACGTCTTGCAAATGTGTTGGTCAAAATGAAGATTCAGAAAGTCGGATACAAAATTCATTCTTTCCGCAGCACAGGTGTATGGTACAATGGTGAATTTATATAGCCCATGTAAGTGGAATACAGTATCAACCCTAGATAATGGAGCTAGAAATATTTCTTGTTTGCATCACTGATGTTCAAATACTGAGGAACATCGGCAGTAAAATGGGAATTAGGTCAGACCACCAGCTGAACCCAAAATTTGTATTCTTGCTTGGAGAGTTAATGCAAATACACCTCACCAGGCTACTCAAGATTAAAGCATATTTCTTTTTTCCTGGTCAAAGTAATGTTATTTGGAAAACTAACGAAACAGGAATTTGTCTCACAGGGGGCTGAGGAACTCGGATGCCAGCCTGGGGAAGCAATCTGCTCAGGCTGTGGTACTGATGATGTTAACCCAGCCCTCCCCAAATTATGTTCCTATCAGCCACAGAGATAATCTATGATGTAGTGTGGTGTGGTCACAAAATAAACCGAGGGGAATATCTGATTTTCTAGACTCTTTGATATTTTCTTCAGGTTCTCATGGGATGCGTGCGCTCCCCAGAGCCTGATGTGAAGGCGTTTGAAGTCTACAGAAATCTTTCTATTGACTTCATAAAGCTTTGGAGCAGGCTTCTAAGGGGATGGGTGTAGAAATGTGCTTCCTATCTCTGGATCAATGCCATAAGCTTTCCTTGCCTTTAAAGGAAAAGCTCTGTTTTTAGAGAAACACAGTACAATACAGACCAGCCAGAAGCACAGCAAACGTTCTCCCTTACCACTCAATACAACTTGGAAACGTGTTGTTTTGGAGCAACAGGCTAATACTGCCACAATTTGTTTAGCATCTTGGCTATGTTTTAGGATACCGATTGCTGTGGGATTTTAATGCCATTCCCAGATCCTGATCTAGGCCTACCCACCACTGTCCCACAGGACAGTCAGTGACTGGCTCGGCAGCTCAAACACGGACCTGGGATAAATTAAACCCAGAGCCTTGAGATAAAACACCTTTTCCAGCTGCTGGCCTACCAATCAATACATGTTTTTACTGCCATTGTATTTAACATGTGGGACTTCACAACTGGTTAGCAAAACTCTCTTGTAAGAGGAGCAGAACTTTCCAAAATTATATTTATGGAACTTGTGTAACATAGCCCTTTTGTACATGAGAAGATGTGTGGAACACACCTCCTCCTGGAGGATGGAAGTGTTGTATAAATTTCACGTTAATGACTGTAATACACTTAGTAACAACTCATACAGATTTCACCTTTAAATTTTATAAATATGCCACTGAAAACCTATTTTGGAAATATAGAAAGGGTCCCAACATTTTATGGTAACAATATATCTGTCATTTTATGAAGCGAGCTGTTTTAGTCCTGATTCAGTACACACACAAGTCAGTGAACATAACAATGGCATTTGCTACATGCTTGAGACTGGAAGAAAAGTATAGGGTTGAGCCATTTTGATGCAGCCATCTTTTCTCTTGATTCATCTCCAAAAAATAAGCAATATTTATCATTGTCGATAACTTATGATTTATTATTTCTTATATGTCATGGTATAGAAATTTTTATTTATTTTTTTTTTACTTAAATTTACATTCCGGTTTTAATAGGAGGAGAGTCATGATATAAGTTATGTTTCATTGAAATGGTAATGGCTGATGTGTTGGAAAAAAATCTGTGTTGTATAACCTTTTCTAAATAGTGCACTAATATTTGATAAATATTTGTTAAATCTTTTTAATTGCAGTTTTGTTTTATCTTCATTAGTCATTCAGTACCAGGCTTATTGCTTCTTTCTTTTTCACCTCCTAGAAGAGGTGGCAGTAGGAAATTAAAGAAAAGGCTGCTTTATTTTTTTGAACCTGAATGTAAAGGCAGAGGCTACTTACATTTTACTGCTGGAGATTAAAGCTTTGGTGTTGGAACTTTCTGGCACACATTCCCCAATACCACAAAACTGATTTTGGCATAAGCCCCATGAGGGGAGAGCAAACACGGGTTACAGCTACCTGCAAGTCCTCTCAGATCTCAGCGCGATCCTGCTGACAGTGCAAAAGGCTGGACCCACCGGCTTCTTTCACACCCACGACTCATCACTCTTTCTAAAATAGATCAAAAAAAAATTCCATTTTAGTGTTTCATAAATAAGTACCTAACTGTAGCAATCCCCAGACCAAACTTATTTAATAGCTAGCCAGTGTAATTTTTAAAGGAATGCTTTCCTTTAAGAACAGTATGTGAACCTCTCAGAATACATATTTATACACAGAATGGTGTGCCCAAGCGTTGCCAGCACTGAACCTACAAACTGTATGGACTTGTACTCTTTTTTACATATACATATATGTATATATACATTCAGGACTGCAGGTTACACTAAGGGCAGAGCAGGCAGCTACAAGAGCAGATTAAAGTTTGAGTCTGTTTAGGAGGAATAGGAAGAGAAGACACGAGTGGCCTTGGGTAGTGGGATGATTGTGGGAAAGTCAGGGTTTGAACAAAGCTGGTAGGAAAATATTTGGAAGATTTTTGGAGACATTTCAAAACTATTTTTAAAATGAACTACTTAAAATGTTGAGTGTTTTGGTCCTGAAAGAGGAAAAGGAAAGGGCCTCCTGTGTGCCTGAAGGAGCAGGTGGGACTAGAAACTCACGGCACTGCAGACAAAGGATGAGGGTGTGGGAGCCCACGAGGAGGACCTGGGATCCAGGCTGCCTGTAAAGGAAGCGTTTCTTCTGCTTTAGAGGAGGATGCAGGGGGTGACCCGTTAGTCATCTCTAGCCCTAGAGCTGCTGGCTCTGCCACTAAATGAGGCCTTTTAAAATAAAGGAGTGCAATGGTAGATAGCGGGGAGGTTGTAAAGTAGGGCTCAGCTTTTTCACATTTTTTCAGAATTAAAACTTCTCCAAACCTCAGTATGTCTGATCTACTAACAGTGCCACAATATATGTATTTCTATTAGACTTCCTATTGAACACTAGTCTAATACCTTTGCTTTCTTTATTTATGACGAGATTGTTTCCAGCTACTGTTAATTTATTTTACACAGCCCATGATGTAATCGTTAAGCAGTTGTAATGAAGATTGAAGGTTTAATAATGCCAAGTGTTACAAATTTCTATTTAATCATTCCTAAATCGATTAGTTACTTTCACCCAAATGCCGTGCCACTGAAACACAGAGAGCTAAAGATACAAACCGCTGTGGCCAGTGTTTGATAAATGTTATTTTGGTGCGGTGGTAATTGAGTTATTGAATTTACTCATCTTCCAAATGATGTTTGCATTGTCTCAGCCATATGTGTTTAGGGCCAGGGGAAGGTCATTAGGAGCTTCAGACCGGGGGCATGTTTGGGTTAAAGTGATTTTGAACAGCCAGTGTTGAGGTTAGTCAATTAAAAGAAATAGCACGGTGAGATGCTACAGAAGGGCATGTTATGGGCTGGTCAGCAGGGAGGTCCCAAAGGCCTGTTTAAAACAGTCCAAAGAATCTGTAAGTGAATGTCTACTCCTAGCCCCGGGCTCTTTAGCCACTGACAAATTGCTGTGTGAGATGCCCTTCACTTAGAGCGGGTTTCAGCTATAAACAAATGTCACACTCTCGTGGCTACATATAGGACAAGCCTGTAAAGGCCAAGATAACAGATTAAATGATAATACCTTTTATGTATATAAACACACCCTTATGAGAAGATGAAGGCTGCAGATGGGAAACAGCAAATTCTTCAGATCTGACTTTGGTGGCAGGGACTGTCCTGGGCTGGGACAGCAGCTCATGTGGGTCGTCACTGCTGAGCCCTGCATGAAGATCGACACCATGTTCAGGGGATTATTACTTCGATTGGATAAAGCTGTTTCAGAGATAGAGTTCAACAGATAATATATTTATATCTATATCCTTGGACATAGAGCGCGAGTGCTTTGTTCCCCCAAACAGTGCGTCACTTCTATTGAAGGCTGCATGCTGATGAACGCATCTCTGCTGATCAGCTTCGACTGCAGCAGGTGGAAAGTTTCCCCTCAGAATTAGATAACCCTTTTCTGAGTGACCAAACACCATTTTCAGCAGAGTTCAAATACCCAGTGATTGCTGCCTGCATTTGGAAACAGTGTCGGATTAAAAAGGAAGGAGTTTTGCCATTTTTCGGATGTTTATCAACAATCGGACTGTCAGAACCAAACAAGCAGGAGAAGCAGCCCTCCATGTTTCTCACGTAATTGCAAACATTTTCAGGGACCTGATATCCTCTCCTCTGAACAGTCACTGGGAAGAGCAAAGTCTCACTTAAGGTGAAAAATGGGCCCACTTTATTTCTAATCCTTGGCTAGTGGCTGTATAGAGACCCTTCTTTAGCTCCAAACACTGGAGAGAGGCTCCTGCTCTCCAATTTTCTGGTGTGCATTCCTTAAAAAATCTTATGTTTTACAAACAGTGTTTTGTATTTTATTTCTGTCCTCTAAACACTATTTAAATCAGAAGTAATAATTTCTAATCCTGTAAAATGCCCAAAGCTTAAGTCAATAAACATTTGATGAATATATAGCCCGAGGACGTTCTGCGTGGCTGATAAATGCTCGTTGTGGGAGTGCCTGGCAGCTTTTGTGGTTAAACCTTTGCTTTTATACAATTAAATGGGTGCCTCCGTCAAACACCGGACGCACTCTTAAATGCTAATTGCACGAGGAGTCGGAGAACTTATTGCAGGCAAATGAAACAAAGACCTTTCTCTTGGTGCCAGGAAATGAGCAGCTAGAGCTGGGGTCATCAGGCTCTGGTTCACCAGGGGTCCCAGGCGCAGAGGGCCGTTAGGGCACGCTGCCCAGGTCCCCTGCAACTTCTGGGGTCTCCCCCCAGGCTGGGTGTGAGGTGTCCTCTGTTTGTCCTCTCAGCTGCCTGGCCAAGGGTGCTGCCCCGCAGCCAGCCGGTGTGGTGGCCGTGGAGGGAAGGGAAGGGACAGGATGGGACGGGACAGGACAAGTTGGAATGCAGCCACCTACTGCTGCCCACCCCAGAAGGGTGTTCTCTGTCCGGTGCTTTGTAGCAGCTGAGACATTTTCACCCTCCTCAGTTACTCTACCATATGCCAAGTTTGTAAAATCTTGTTCACATTTTTTTTCTCCCTTTAGCCAAAGACAGCTCTTCAGGAGAGAAATACGGAGCTGACAATTACACTGCTTTCCTGCTGTGAATAAACTGTAGGACATCCCTAGCCATCAGGCTTTACAGGGAGAGCTAAGATGTATCTTTAGCCTTTCTTCCCTGTGTTGATGAAGTTACAAAGTGAGGCAAAAGCAGTTTGACTAACATTAGAAATCAGCCAGGGAGAATATCCTGTTTTAATGCACCATAGGTCGTGTGCTGACTTCTGCATCACTCAGGCAGAAAGGATGGAAACAAAGTGGGAAGAAAGGAAACACTAATTATTGTTATCTCTAATGATCACTGGTAAAGTAAACAAAGCATTTAGAGATTCTGAGTATTTATTTTCTGTATTGCTCTAGCCACAATGTCACCCAGGACCGCATCTCACATGACAAGGAACAATTAAATGAAAATGTGTCCAGGCTATGCCCCTGCCAAACTGAATCATGACCCTTCTTTTGGCAGCCTGAAGCATGAATCCGCCCCTTGGGGAATACCAGGCGGTAGCTGATTTGCCAACTGACGTGATACATACATTTTTTTGTGCATGTATGTCATGTCAGTGACATTACGCAGTCACTGAAAGCAGAGCTTATGCCTCAGCATAATGCTCTATTTTTAATATTGCTTAAATGTTCAGAGATGAACAGCAAGGTCCAAGGAGAAAGGCACTGTCTCTTCATAGGCATTTGCTTTGTTCCAAATAAAAATTCATAGCCATTTGATTTTAAAATACACGGTACAATATACACAGATGTAAGTGTATTAAATTACCTAGTTTGAATATAAACAGCTGCGGATATAGTAGCTGAGAGCACCTGGGGAGTTGTATTCTACAGACATAGGATTTTCTGTACAATTCATTCAATTATAGCGTGAAATGTGTCTAAAAGAGTTATTTGAAGGGCTTTTGTTCTCCTGCACAATATCTGCCTCCCACTCCCTTCTTTCTTTTGTACGGAAGCCCCAGAACACAGTCCAGAAAGGGAAGAAGACGTAAGAAGCATCTTCTGCTGAGGAAGGACATGTGGCTGCACAGCCAAACAAACTTAGCCCACCACTTCCAGTACGCTGGTGCATTAGAGGAGGTTTGAATAACTGTCTTTATCTTTAAATCTCTCCCATTTTTTCCTGCCTTTACAGAAAGGTACTTTCTGAAACCAGATCTGAGTCACTTGGATAGCATTTTCCAGGCATCCTATGTCTCTCCTTGCTAAAGGATGCTTGCAGCACAAGGAAGGCCAGTAAATACAGGTTTGGGTTTTGAAAAATACAATCGTCAACTATTTTGAGATAACTTTAAGATAATCCACCTATTTTTAAGTGAACTGTTGCTGGTATTAATCAGCAAGGAAGATGCAATAATCAGCTGGGATCATTCTACAGACATGAAAACTCCTGCTGTTGATTAAACGTAATGTTTACCATAAAAAGTCCCAAGCCCTAGTACTTCAGTACTCTAAAGTATCACTGATATTTGCAGTTGTTCCAGAGTAACCTTTTGTCCATCTAATACAGTGGCTGGGTCTGTATCTTTCTACAGTTCTAGTGCAAGTCAACATAAATTTTAACAAAATCCTAATATCAATAATCCTAATAAGAAATGTTTCTTCTTTTCAACAGAAGTTCATTTCTGCAGTTGTTCATGGTATAGATTGGGACTTTCCAGGACAAACTCTTCAAAGCTGAACAGTTTTTCAAAGCCAACATACAACTCAAAGACATGTAATACAAGCAGTTCTTCAATTTATCGTATCTTGGAGTACCAACACTTTTAATAAAATTAATAAATAGGCACCCCATGGCAAGCAGGATTAAATTACCTCTTTTTTTTCCCCCTAATTAGACTTCAGACAATGTTATATTATGTGGTTAAGGGAAAGGAACTTTGCCTCAGATTTCAAAGTGGTGAATCTCAGTTTAATTCTGCTAATGGCAGCTAACACAGATGGCTAAAAAGAGTAATTATCTTCTTTAGCTTTCTGCCACCTGCCACAAGTGAACTGTTTTCTTTAATTGCTCAGAATTACTCTTAATCACACAAAACAGATACTTAAATCCTAGTCACATATTGCAACTCAAGAGCAAGATTTTAACCCTAAGCATGTGACTTAAGAAATTACCATCATGACCAAGAGTACAATGCTGGCTATGTGCTGTGACAGTTGAAAAGATTAAACCTTTATCTTCCAGGTAGGAGGAAAGTTTGCAGGCTAATCATAAAAGTCCTGTAGTCTGATCCAAGTAATTACTAGAGCAACCAAAAGGCTATATCCGCAGTAGCAGGAAAAAAAAAATCACAGAATTTCTTCCTGCTGATATGCTTTCTCTAACAAATGGTCACTTTTAAAAGCCACAAAATCAAATAGACTTATCTTAAAAATGACTTGCTCAGCAACTTAAAGATGTAATGTTAAGTGTATCTGAGTGATGAGTCAAAGCTTTTTTAGGTTCTCGAAGATGTATTTTAACAGAGATAATAATCCGATTTCCATTGGGGCAGCATTTTGAGTTAAATTGATGTTGGGCATTTAAAAATCCCAACACAACACCTTTTGGAAGTTTCTGACAATACTGTATTTTATAATAGCAATTCCTGCTCCCCCCACCATTCAGAGATGATGTATTTTTGGAAGAATAGTAAGTCTTCCTTTTCTTCTCTATTTCTACTCCTGATAACTAAACAAGGACAAATTCAGACTCTGCAGAAGATCTGAGAAGTCATCTCTTTAATTCTGCTTACCGACAGCAAAAATCATCTTTAAGCTGAATCACCACCCTAAGCTGAAAAAGCACTAATGCAGTTTTGGATAAAGTGATTATAAGAGAAAGGAAAAAACATCAAACTTACTGTTCCATGAATTGCAAAGTCAGTAACCCTCCATCACCATTTCTACGAAATTTGCTAGAGAAACTTCACAACAGAGTTTATACACAAGGAGATAAGAGGAAAATAAATTCTTTGATTTTAAATGAAAGCCAAAACCAGGAGCAAAGTTTCACTTCTCAATATAAAACCATTTTACTCAGTAGACGTTATCTGTACTGTATGTATTACAACTTCTGAGAACACAATGTTTTTCAAAAATTATTCCATGATTTTGAAATGAGTTAGACTTACAAAGACTGCCGTTTAGCATCTTTGTGCTGTTACAGCTTTGTGTCTTTAAAGGTGGGAGTGGCAGGGGGAAAGGAAAGCCATTGGATCCACAGACCTGGAACGCAGCCTTTAGAATCTATGGAAAAACAGAGACCCAGAATATGGAATGAGCACTGGCTGATGAACTCTGTAGAAAAGTATTTCTGAACTTGCTCTTTATAGATATTCATTATCATACATTCGTTATCATTCATTCACTTGTGCTGTATCCCAGGGCCTGGTGCTGTGCTCCAACTTAGTGAGATTTTCTGTATTTATAAGTGCCTCTGACTGCTCCGACTGCCGCTTCTGAGACAGCCTCAGCTGTATAAAGAGCCCATGAGTAGGTGTGTGAAAAAAAAAAAAGGGCCTGACTGCATCATTTCCCCTGTGTATTTATAACCACAGCAGTGAAAGTTAGAGTAATAATAGTATTTACCTTTGTTACTTGGTAAATAACAAACTATTATTGGACAATTACAGTAAAGGTCAAAGTCGGCTTTCTTTTTTTTCCCCCCTTTAAGAAACACGCTCACGCTGGTTTTAGCTTCAGTTAAAAAGTGCTTTTCATAAAGTCGTGTAATATATCAAACAGTTGAATGGATCAAAGCTTATGACACTAACTTAATTTAACTGTAAAAGATAAGAGTTCTCCAGTGGAGCTTGCTCAAGTATCCTTGTTATCATCTGGCTCCAGCTTTCATGTTTGTTACAATAGGAATAATAAGAATCGTTCATAAAATGCAGATATTTTCTTATAAATATTGTTGCAGTGACAATAGGTTTTTCTAATCAACTCTAGCAGTGGCCAGCGAATGCTCGCAGTGTTTTGTTGCCAGTAGCGCACGCTGCTCGCAGGAAATGAAAGTAACAGCAGAAAGATTAAATGCAATCAATGCTTCACTGTACAATAAGTCACAGGCTTTCCGAGTTTTAATGGACTAAATAGTGTAATGTGTTTGGTTTGGTAACCGCAGAGTTTAATCAAGTATTTTTAAATTTTTAAACAGGAAATGGCCTTTTCTCAAAAGGATATACATACTTGCAGTCCATAAATCAGTTCCTGAGTCACAAGGACCCTGAGCTCATAGTCTTGACCGTGTAATTAACTTGGACTCTTTTTCTGAAGAAACTTCCAGCCATTCTGGTAGTGTAACAGGATTTGATGAGTTCCTGCTGCTTTTCCAGCATTTTGTCCCTTTCAAGGTCCCTTAATGCTGCTTCTCCAAGCCATGTTCAGGCTGTGGAGTGTCCCAAACTGCTTCCCAGGGGTTAGCTTCAGTCACTGGGTGCTATCTGAAGGACCCAGCACTGGCACGGGGATTTCCCCAAGACCTCGTGTGCCATGGCCTGGCAGACAGACTGCCATCTCCACCGGCAGTGCAGCAGGCACGGCAAGCAATGTTGTAAAGACTCGTGGTTTCTCACCTTTCGTTTCTAAACCTTCCCCAAAGCACAACTGGGTTTGGTTTTAGCCAAACCTGCAAGGCTTTGAGCACCACTGCCATGCAGGGGTGTCCCCAGCTCCAGCTGATGTTGAGGGGAATGGACACACTCATGTGTAGAGTACTGAGCACAGTAGGTGGCTTTTTTAACGCTGTACAAATGTCAGATTTTAGACAAGATAGCGTGTAGCTGTGACAGCTGTCTTTTAAATTATGCAGAAGCAGCAGCTTGGGACAAATATAAGTGAACAGTAGCTTGTTAAAGGAATCTACCTAATACAGCAATGTTTATTCCTCCAGAAAACACAAATATAGTATCATTTTGCAATGAGATCAGGTAAAAGTGGAGGTGCCTGTATTTTCTGACATGCTTGCTAGATATCATGGTATAAATATGTATTACCAAACATAAAATATGCACATGCATTCACATACACTCTCAATTCTAAGATTACTGAAAACTTATCCTTTGCCAAAATGAGACAGAAAATTTACAAAACGTGTATAGTTAATATACCCGCTCCATGAATACCTTTGAAAAACCTAATTCATAAATTATGCATTAAGTTAGCAACTATACATGCATGCATTGACAGGATATTATTATGACAAAGGCAGCTATCTTTTCAAAAAATCGGGGACACATTAAAACGCTACTGAATGACAAGCAGAATGGGGAGCCTTTCAACAGAGCTTAATCAGAGACTATTCTGAAAGCAAAAAGACAAGTGCTGGGAGTCCCATTCTCTCCAAAGAATCAGATGCCTCTGAGTATAATCTGTGTACAGATCCCTTGGTTTAGAAGCAGAGGATCCCCACAGACTATTGGCCTTGGTACCTCATGCACAAGAAATATTTCCAGTACTAAAGCTTGTATTTAGGGAAGACTTTTTATCCAAAGCTTTTTTAAATTAAACTACAGTAACGAAGAAATTAAGTGCAGAGGTGGAGAATGCTAGAAACACTTTTAAGAAAACACTGAAACTAAATGAAAAATATCTGAAATGTTCCTGTGTAAGTTATGGGAAAGGTTTTCTGAAACATGTGTTGGGGAAGACACACCAGACAAGGAAATGTTTGTGACTATACTTGTGCTGCTGTATGGAAAAATATTGGAAATTACTAAAAAATATTGAGTGGCTGCTGTTTTATGCAGTGACGTTTGAGGCACTACTTCAGAGAAAGGTGCTGTAGAGCAGTGATAAATGTGGAAATAAAGCACAGGCAGACAGGGCTGTCTTCAACCCTACCTTGCTGTAGGCTTGTACCAAGCGCAGCCACCCTGCAATGACTGGCCTTCCCTTCTTCCTGCTGACAGGATTTCACAACACAGCAATTTCAGGTTCCTCAAAAAAGGTTCCTGGGCAGCTCCCTGGAAAAAAATAAAATAAAATAAAATAAAATAAAATAAAATAAAATAAAAATGTGCCATTATCTTCCTCTCCATTAAACTAGTTTTAAAGTTTTCTTAACTCGGTCAGATGAGGAAACCCTTTAAAGCTGCACACAAACAAGACACTATCCTACTTAAAGGTTTGACATTAATGCAAAATAAACCGTTAAAACTACTAAGGAGAAAAAACCTCGCTCTGAATACAGCATTGCTGTGATTCCAAATTCTTGTTTCCTAACGCCACACCAATGTACACAGCTTCATGTAGTCAGCTTTCACTATAAAAATTATAAACTGCTTGAATAGATTTAAAATAAATCATAGCACGGAAACATATGCATTAATGTACCAAAAAAAGCTTAAGAATGTTGCTTAAGGATGTTACGATTTTTAAACAGCAGGACATGTTGAACTAAAAAAAGTGCACCCATGAGTGGACATATTTGAGCTAGTAGAACTGGGAGATTATGGGTAGGTATTCTGGGAGGTTACCTTTTAGAGCTATTTTATTCACTGGCATTTGTTTTCTGTTCATTTGCTTCCTTAGCTCTGTCTTCTGTGGCATCATGCCACCATGACCAAAGTGACAGACTTTTGTCTCTGCTGGATTAATCAGTGTGTTCTTTGATCCATAACATATGCTCCTGGTAGACATTTCGAGTCAACATATTCAAGATTTGTGGTCTGGCAGTTCAGTGCCTGATGTTAACCTAGCTGACAGACAGTTTAAAGTATTAAATTTTTTTCCTTTTTTTGTTTCACTTGAGCCTGTATTTCATACATAATAGAATTTAAGGCAATAAAAGATCTGATGTTATATCTTTGGGTTAATATCTTTGCTCAGAGATTCCTTTTTTCTGGCACTGAGAGGCCGCCCAGAGAAATCTCAGACATTCATAGGCACAGTGTGGATGTTTTTATGCACATTTTAGGCCCAGGGTTTCTGTGTTCATTGGTCTGGGAAGTCTGTCCTTATGGGAGAGGACTTGGGAGGCCCTCAGGGCCTGCCAAGGGCCTTGCATGGCTATGCTGGCATGGCGGCAGGCTGAGCAGCAGCGCCAGGGACCTGGCCAGGTGATGCAGCCGTGGAAGAGTCCCAGGGGCAGTTAGTTAACTCAGTAACAATCGCTCTGCTGTGACTCAGGCTTTAGAGGACTTTGTGATGAGAGCCCACAATCAGTCCTCTGGGACAACGCTGGAGGGTGGCGCGGGATGCTCCTCGTGGCCCTGCTTGTTCATGGGGGATGAGGACATACAGCGAGCTGCAAAAGCAGCTGATAAGAAGTCTTATTTCCTCTAGGAGCTGTGTGAACTTGTTAAAAAGTTCTATCTGAAATCGGTAAAGGGGACAGAAGGAGTAGGGTGGTAACCTAAGATATTTTTCTTTAGTATCTCAATTAAATACATTGATGAGATTCAAAGTATTTAATTATTTTTTCATTGGGAGGTATAGCATGTAATTTATGGTCCTGCTACTCCTTTACTGATCATACTGCTATAAAGCGCTGCATAATATATTGCTTTCTACTGTGCCATGCACAGATAGAAATGGCAAGTGTAAAATGGGATTAACTATCCTCAAAATAGTCTGGTCTTGAAATTACTTACACAAGGCCAGTGCAGAAACTCCCCCTGACTTCAGTGGGTGCTGCTGATGGGTGTCCCCATCCCCATCTTCTGCTGCAGACAGGAACATCCCGGTCAGTGGTCAGTCTGTACTGGGCCCCAAAATATACTGCATAATACAGAGAAAACAGGATTATTTTTTGAATAAAAATGAATAAATAAATAAAAGCATTGCCCTGCCATGAAGAATTAAACAGAAAATGAATGGAGAAACCAAATGTCAGCTGCTCCCTTAGACTTCAAGGTTCAGGAAACTCTACTTAGTGGGAGTGGGAAAAGACTGGCAGGCTGAAATGTAAGAGAGTAATTGTATTATAAGAAGATTATGGAAGATTATTTTTCTTGCGGGCCCCAGATTTCTGCAAAAACAATCCTGAATTGCATCCTACAAGGCAAAATGAATTCAGCCATTCCTCTAAGTGACAGGGTTTTATTAACTGTGTATTCATTTGGTGTGCTCAAAATTAAAAATGGGCTCGTATTACAAAACGTTACATGCATCTTTCTTTCATTTGACAACATGGAGCTCAATGTGATTAACAATGTGGCAGCTCGTAGCAAGAAAAAAATAATTGTTTTTTCAATATACAACCCCCATAATAATTTGGAAATCAATATGCATCCTCAGAGAATTTCCCCCAGCAGAGGTTTGTAGAAAGCAGGGTGGCCTGCCTTCATTTCCTTATGAATGTGGAGCTGCTGAAGCCTTGGCTAGCCTGGCTTTTTTAAAAAAATTGTTTAACTATAACCACTGGGACTGGAATCATAGCTTCTAGTGGCCTAGTATGAATATTAATAAGATACTGGGCCATGGAGTTCCTTGCTGATTTTGACAGTTTAAAGGATCAGTTAGTTAATTAGAAGATGACATGGCACATTGCATCCCTTGGCTCCATCCTGCCTTCTGTCTCCTCTTTTCATTTTCTTTTTTGACATGTTAGATTACATCATTACTTGTAGTTTCACTTGTTAGCCACACCATGAAATGAGAATATTTTAAGCTTTAATTATTGCAATTTTTCTCCTCTGCTAAGAACATGAAACTCTAAGAAAGCATACAGAAACTTGAATTTCAAAGACATAGGAATACATGTTTGGCAGTTTATAACCTGCTAAATAGAGCCAATAAACAGAACAGGATTTTAAGTAGCGCAGAAAATCATGTTGATCATCATATTGGCAACTAAGCTATTATTTTAAGTAGGTGCCCCCATTGTCTGTGCTTTATTTGTGAGTTATTTAATGCTCTCATAGGTGCATTTCTCAGAAATCTAAAGTCTCTTCCCCCCAGCCATGAATTGATTGTGCCTGTAGACGTGTACATGCAATCCAGTACGTTCACTGCACTGCACTGCCCTTAAAAAAATAAGTGTGAGTTTTCTAACATTATCATAGCAAGTCAAAAATAATTTGAACAGAAAGCATGATACTGTGCATCAGCCCTCTCATTTTGGGGGAACAGTAAAGGGTAACAAAGATGGACAGTGGATAATAAATTTCACTAAAACATTTACATATTTCTTGACTATACCTGATACCCCAAAATAGATGGACCACAACCCAAAACATAAAAACATTATTCTGTAAATCATACAGTAAACTGCAGAAACTTTAGCATTTTAGAGCCCAGTGTCCTACTGCAGTTAGCCATCAGGACAAAAATTCTGGACATACTTTGGCAGAACAAAAACCACTTATTGTGCGTATGACTAGACAATCTAAGTAATTAATACTTGTCTTCTAAGTTACATTCTGTCTGTAAAATCCTTATCGAGGATGTTGGTTTGTTTCTGCGGTGCAAGTGAATCAAACACACATGCATCTTACTTCCTTGGTAGGCTTGCCAGTCTAAAGAAGAGTCTGCAGGAAAATCTGAATTCAGTTTCTGCATTGTGGAAAGCCTGCAGCAATGGGACTTCATTGTGAATTACAAGATTAGTGGGTAAATGTGTGTTCCGATAGGAATGAGCATTTCTGGGTTATTATTGGTATTCATCATGGTGTCTGCCTGTGTACTTTCACATTTCTTTTATCAAATGTTTGTATTTTTGTATTCATTTCAATACTGCTTAATCAATACTGGTTCTCAGAATATGTTTTTTGAGGGAAGAAATTGTAGAGGAAGTATATCTACATAATAATTCTACGCAGTTAGCCAATACAACAACCTGCGTAGGTAATTTATTTTTTTCATTAAAGTAAACATGTAACGTACCATTGATTCACAGTGCTGCACAAAAATACAGCACTAATAACAAGTGGAAATAGCTTCCATCACCATTTAAGATAGAGCAAAATCAAGTTAATTAACTGTGGAAGGACCAAAGCTGTGAGTTCTGTGGTTTCCAACAATGGGCTTTACCGACTGGACTAGAATTCCTTGTTCAAAGTGAACCACGTTAGATGTGAGAAGTGTCCTTGTTGCGGCAGAGAAGGGCCTGTGGCCTTAGACTGTCTTTTATCAAATCAGTGTTACCACAATAGCATTGATCTCATAATGAAACAAGAAATGAACCAGTGTAGCTGCATTTCATAGGCTGGTAAGGCTGTAAGATATTGGGACCAGGGTAAATGGAAAGCAAGCACCAGGCTAAGCCGTTGGTGTGTTTTATACACTGGACGATAGGTAACTGAGTGCACCAGAGCACTCTGTAGGATTTCAGCATCTTCGGTGTTGCCACACTCAGAAGAAGGTAATTCCAAGATTATGTCTTGGTTGGCAGTAGGAAAGCACAGGTGAAGTTCCCAGCGCTGGCACGGCCTGTCTCTGTGCCTGTAAACCAGTGGGAGTCACCGTGTGCCTCTGTTACTTTTCCCATATGTTTGGTCTGCTTGGACTGTACTTTGCTGAAGCAGAGACAACTGTTGCTTCACGTGTGCCCAACCCTCAGTCACTGCTGGGCTCTCTGTGTGCCCACAGTGGAATTAATCACACAGAGCAGCTCTGGAAATAACACCTCTCACCTTCAGTAGAATGCAGCTTTCCCAGCTTCAAAGACAGAAATGAACACTTACATTTCCTTTGTTCCTAGAAGTCTTAAATCCCATTTCATTCAAGGTCTGCTCATCTTCTGGGTCCTTTTTGCTTAGGAGTTCTCGCTGAGAATTAGAAGTCAGATTCTTAGTGTGCACCTGAACCTAGAAATGATTACAAACATATCAGCAACTTTTTTCATACTGACTGCCATTTACTGCTAATACTTAATATTCCCACATATCCTTTTCATCAGATGGCTAATGCAAAACCTGATGAAACATAGATGGCATTCCTGTTTTGCTCTGTATCAAATTAAGTGTGGAGCAGTAAAAACTGAGAAATTAAAGTTAAAATCTTTTCAAATAGAAATGGCTTAAAATTCATATTATGAATGAAGTAGCTAAAATACAAAACTAAGAAAAGACTGTAATACTTAGCAGGTCTTGGCAGTTTCTGACCATGTATTATTAAGTATTATTCTGCTGACCCTAAGGGGAGTTCATCTGGAGACGTTAAGGTCAAAGAGTAGAAGCATTTGGACACAGTCAAATGGATTTTACACCTTTGTATCTTTCTGACATAACTGCTTTGCTTCAGCAAACTGCCTAATATCAGATATATCCTATTTGCTGCCTTTCTAAATCACTTCAATTTTCTTTGTCCCTGGGCTACAGTTATATGATCGGGATCCAAAGCTCTCACAGGCTGTGATATACTATTTTACTCGCTCATTTGTATTAGAATGAACTTTATTAGCTTTTGGGCACGTGTCTATCAGTTTCAAAGATTAAGTATTATGCCAATAGTTTTTATGCTGCATTCGAGTACACTGAGTCATTTTGCTTGCTCTGAGATTATTAAAAGAGTATCATCGCTTTTACAGAAAACATTTTTATTTTGAAATGAACCATCACTCACCGCAGTCGGTGCTTACCAGCGCTATCCCTCTGAAGTGATACTTCACTGCAAAAGCAAAATGGGGATAGGAGCTCTGTAAGTAATTTCAGATTGGACAGAACATGAACCTTATAAACACAAGTGTATAACATTTGATCCTACACTCGTATTCTTTCATGATCTGCTTTCTTCCTTTATATATTCTTAATTTTCTAGTTAACATTTTTCTAACTGTGCTAGCAATGACCACAGCGCTTTTACCATGTAAAAACTGACAATTTGTGCATCCTTATATTTGTCATTCTTCTTAAGTAGAAAGTATCTGGTTAAATCACCTGTAAAAAATTAGAGACAAACTTGGCTGTTCCAATATCAAACCCAGGAAATCAAAAACGCTTTTTGAGAGGAAGCTGAGGTTTCTTCTAAGATGGAAGAAGCTTTTAGAGCACAAAACCAGCCTGTAATCAGATTTTCTCATTTCCTTGCCAGTCCTCTATACTTCGGGGTTTGTGGTTCTTGGTGGCTGAATACATTTTGTCACATTTTCAAAAGCGGACAAGGATAAGCGTGTCAAGGATTTGAGCTAAAGAACAACTAAAGTGTTCTCTGCCTCCAGGTCCCTCACTCAGGCATTGCTAAGTCTGAGTATTGCAGATGGTGGTTTTAGAAACGGTTTATTAAGAGGTGAAAGAGCACTTCTTTTTTAATTTGTTCATTCTCTGTCCTCAGTAGTTAAAACCCTGTTTCACCTACTCCCAACGCCGTGTGACTGTAAATCCAACGTGTACATCTCTGGTTTAGGGATCGCCTTTTGTCTTAATCGTTGGCCAAGACCTCTTGGCACTGCAGTAACAGACACCCAGACAGGCAGCCCCCAGGAGGAGGAGTTTTGTAGTCCATAGGTCAGCTCTTAGCATCCTCATTCTCTCCACCACAAGGTCTCAGTGGCATATTAAACAGTTATTTACCCTGTTCTGACCTCGTCATTTCTGCTTCGTGAAAGACTGAATTAACACGGTAGTGTTCTCGTATGTGCTGGCCTTGCAATGCTTACAGTGATGTTGCTCTGATTTTTCTGTAACGTTCCTGTTTTTCTCAAGTGGCATGAATTAAGAAGATATCAGACTCCTTAAAGAGCTTAGAGGACAGAACAGTTCTTTCAATGGTTTAACAATAAATATCATTTCATTTAAGTTACTTCTGAGAATTGGAACTCTTTCAGAGAAGCTAAGTGGAGCAAATAAGGATCTCAAGACATCAACATTAACTGATGGGAATAAAGCCAACGTTTTACATTTGCTTTCACATCCTCTCTTGTGGTATGTTTTAGTTTAAATATTTTGGCTCCAGTCTTGAAGCTTCCAGTGCACAGGCAGATTGCTCTGCCCATATGCAAAACGTTGCAGAATTGAGATCTTTTTGCTATTACATTTTGAGTATGTATTCAGTTTTTGTGCCTGCACAATGCCACAGCATATCCTAGTCTGCTTTCAAGTATTCAACAAAGGACTTTTTAGAAAGGTGTTTTTAAAGTAGATCCACATTAATTAAATATAGTATTAAGAATCACGCACTTCACAGCTATCAGTGGATTGTGCTATTTATAATTTGCAAATAAACACCGGGAAACAGAACTTCAACACATCCTCAACAAAAAGGCACTCAAGCTTTAACAGAGGTAACCCAGTGGCTATAATTAAAAAGCACCCTGAAAGACTTAGAAAAATTCCAGATACTTGCTTTAAAGTCCAGTTGGGTAGCACAAACAGTTTTCCTTCACACCACCCTATGTAATCAGAATCTGTACAGTTTCCTGACTTCTGTTTATATAACACGCGAATGTGAGAATTATTTATAAAGTCACAGCTGTTCTCTTTCCTAGCCTTTGCTTCTCTCAAGTCTTAAATATTTGTAAAAATAAGAAAAGTAATTAAAGTATTGATACATTTAGCAAACATTTCCACAATCACACTGCTTAAATAGGAATCATTTGTTGAAACAGAATTTGCTAAGTATATGTACGAAAATACAATGTTAAATAGTTACTACATGCTAACAAAGCCAACTCGCATTTAAAGAAACAAAATAAACAATGCCAAACCATTACTAATATTGCAGTCAACCGCTCAAACATTAGGAACTCCCAGAACTAAGTGCAACGGTTTGGTGTTTGCCCAGATCTGGGGAGTAGCTATGTGCCATCTGCTCCTCACACAAAGGACGTGAGTTTATTCTTGCTGGTGGGAACTGCTGTCTAGGAGCCAGCACTTGGCAGCATAAGTCCTTACCCTTGAAAAGCTGGCAGAGAGTGCTTTTTAGCCTTTGAGTTCCCTCATAATGTTCCCCTCCAGGGTGCCGGTCCCCCGTGAGCGCTTTATTTTCCTCTTTATTCTGATTCACCAACCCGTGCAGACAGAGCACCTCAAGTGCACAGGCTTTGTGCGTCCCCTTTACCTGCCAACACCTGATAGGCTTAATTAAAAAATAAATCAAACATTTAAGTAGCAAAATTTAAACTAGGTTTGTAGTTATGAGCTGGGGGATTGTAGGTTGCAGCTAAGACAAACACACAAAGCAAAACGGGTCTGTATGCTGGGACAGGATTCCTTCCCAGCTGCCACCCGCACCCTGTTGAGGACACCCCACCGCTCCTGCTGGGCCAGGCGCTCGGGATGCTTGCTGTCTCCAGTTCCTTGGAAACTGGCTCTTGGACACCAAAGCAAATGCCTGATAGTTGGAGCCAGGTATCTTGGTAAAAAGGATTTTGCAGCGCCGGTCACATGTAATCAGTCAGGGAGCGAGTAATCTAGATAAATGCTAATGAAAGCTCTTCCTGGCACCCTGCGCATTCAGAGGCTATTTACTATTGTTCCTAGTCAGCTGGCTTGCTAACTTCCCATTCAGTCTGGATCGCTCAGCTTCAGCTGGGACCACTGTAATATTTATACGATATGTGATATAAGACGTCCCCTCTGCAGCCCCATTTTGTTCAGCTCATTATCTGTGGCACACTGGCAAGACCACACATGACACATCGTTAACGCAGATGACATCCAGTGACAGGCCGCCTTATCCTGACAAACCGAAGTAGGCCAGTTTACCTCCACCACATACAGCATGTGTTTACTGGTTTTCCGTAACCCCCAGACGTGCCCAGGTACATGTGTTATAAAGCACCTGCACCCACCTTGTTCAGGTGGCTCTGTCAGCTTGCCTGGGTCCAGCCGTGAAGGACACCGAAAAGACCTCTTTGGTTTTGGTGTCAGCTCCTGAACCTCACAAAGAGCAATTAGGAAAGGGAACTGCAGTGCCAGGGCCTCTTCGTACCTCCTGACATTTCTTATAGAGTTGGTTTGTCACTGAAGAAGTCTCCTAAAAGTTAAACTGAAAAGTTGTAGCAACTTTTTTTCCGAGAACATGCATGGTGTGGCAGCTGAAAAGCTGAACAAATTTAGCAGCTTTCAACAAGGACAACGCAAACCATCCCTGTGCCAGACTTCAAGTTCTTGTTTCAAGTTACATCGATACTAAATCCTTCTCAAAGCAAACACATCCAGAATTTCTTAACATGGGCAGGCAGTGTATTGCTTTCTATACTCTTACTCTTGGAAATGACTAAAGCACTACGGCTGAAGCAAAAATCTGCCTTGGCCAATGCCCAGAATAGAAGTTTTCAGCCCAAATGTTAGAAGTTTGGCAAAGTACCATAAAAAACTAGGCTATATTAACATGAGGCAGTGCCACAATTTCTGTCTATGAGATGAACAGAGAAACATGAATTAGATTTTGATAATGAAAAACATCTTTGTTGAGCTAAATGCTGGCCTGACTGTCAGGCTGGCTTATTTACCAGAGCAACAGTGCAACAAAGCTAGCCTCACCGCTGAGCCACCCTGCTTGCTGCTCAGCAGCATGCTTGCTCTGCTAGCTGAAGAACCCGAAGCATCACTTACAGGGGAGAGCTCCACTCGGTCATCAAAACAGTCTTCTGCTGGACTTGCTCTCCTGGCCTGATGTACAGATTATCTTTTTGAATCCGATGAATCTTTATGCAAACAGGTTATTACTGGTCTCAGTGGCATTTACTAGGTACAATGGAACATTATCTCTTAGAGCCCATTACATCACCACAGAAAAATAATAAATGAGTGCATTTCAATTGAAATTGCAATTGAGATATCATGCGTGTTTGTTTTATTTCTTAACATATCCAGCTGCATGCTGCTTCTGAGAAAAACTCCTGACTTAACCCAGCCACCTGAACTAAAGTTCAACATTTAAATAGCAACTAGTGTTGAAGAAGAAAAAAAAATGTATAAAAAAAAAGAAAAAAGAAAAAAACATAGACAACATCTTTGAAAATTTGACCTTAAGTTACTTTGTCAAATTGCATAACCAAAGATTATCTAATCAAAGCCATAAAATTCTTTGCAATTATGCTAGGGTCCTTATTTCTTAATTCTGTTATCGTATTTTTTTTGTTTGTTTTTAGGGAGCACTAATTCCCTTAGGCAGGAGCCTTCCAGTTGTTTGAGATCCACAGCTGCTGGCTGTTGACCAACTTTGAAAAAGCCTTCAGTATGTAGTTGAATAGAAGTACACCTAACAGCAAGACCCTGAATCCTTCTCCAGCACAGAGGGCCAGCAGTAGGATCTGGGCAGCCTCTGTCTTGCTCTAGCCTTGGAAGTTATCACAGCAGGAAATCTCGTGTGAGAAGCATCCCAGTCACACCACAGGGCTGGAGTCCTTATCTGATTTCTGATGTTTCCCTTCTTTGTTTCTCTGAGGTGGGAAGGCTGCTACCAAAACATATTCTAGAGTGCAGGAGTGCCTAGGATGCTTCCTGGCACAGTCTCCAGTTTGTCAAGTCTAGCACAGCCTACGCTGCATTTCGGTACTCCGAAAATCTCCATTGTCATTTACAGAACTCTGCTAAGCCAACAGTCAGAAGCCAGGTAGACAAGCAGTCTGAAATCCAGGCCCTCTGCCATAAACATCCATGTCTGAGTTGTACTCTTTGTCTCATTCTTGTGCTATTGTGGCTTCAGCTTTACTTCATAGCAGAATAGCTTGGAATAAGGATTATAAAAATGCATGCTTTCTAAATGTTTAAAAAAAATGAGAGTATGGTCCACCCGACTCATAACACAAGGCAGTGTTTCCTACAGATTGGGAAATATCCATAAAGCTTACACTTGGGAGTACTTTTCTAGTTCGTTAGGCAGTTCACTGCTCTTTTATCCTTTACATCTATGGCACCGTTTTAATGAGGATGGAGGCACTCAAATACTGAACAGTCATACATGCCAAACTCATTGTTTATCTTTTTATAATCTGGTAACATTGAGATATTTAATAAAACAAATAATATGCACACCTGTCATTTACACTCCAAATAGAGAAAGTCAGCAGCATGAATGGCCATTTTTCAGTTGGTATAAATTTACTCTAAAGCTAACCTGTAACTATTAATCTAAGGCTCTCTTTTTTTCTTCTATGTCCACATACATCCACGAGCAACATCTCTATTGCTTTGTAGCAAAGTCTTTAGCAAAGTCTAAAGCAAAGGCTTTAGGGATAGAGATGGCCTTTCCGTGGTGTTTGGTAAATTCCTAGCTCAGCCATCTCCTGCTATAAAACTGAGCCTCTCAGATGCCACCACAGTATGAGAGAAAAATAAATGCTACTGGGCATATTCAGCTCTGCCACAGCCACTGCCGAGTTCTGTGCTGTTAGATTCAGTGCATTGTGACTTACATTTAGAACGTACTTCTAGTCTGCTTAAATATGTTAAGAATTATCCTGAGGGACTATGGTAAAATGTAGTCATGTTTATTTGTAATTGCTACAAAATGGTTTACAAAATTGTTAGTGTCTTTTATTATGCCTGCTACTGAAGCACTTGCCTGTTAATTAGAGAAATTTCAGCTGTCATAGTTGGCAATTATAGCTTCTGTATCACTGTCTGGTATGAATAGTCAATGAGAGCTGATTAATATGCATGAGGAGCAGTATATAGCGTGCGCATTGGAGCACAGCACGGCAGCCGGAGTGGAGCAGCAGAGGGAGTGTTGTGTACTGCCAGGGAAGAGGGAAAGCTCTAAAGAATAGAGCACAGTTGCTGTGCAGCACCCTGTGCGATAGCACTGTGAACTGTTCCAGGCCAGCCGACTCACCTGGGTGTTCCAAAGGATATCTGCATGCATGCTTGTTAACAGATTTCTGGGGCTGCACTGCTGAATAAGGAAGATTATTTCTGCCACTTGTTTAAACATGGGATGCAGTTTGTGCACTCTACAGAAGCAAGAAGAACAGTACAAATTACTGTATGAAGTTTGTCAGGTAAAGCATTGCATTTCATTTCTAAAAGCAAATGTTCTCTTTTAGGCATGTGAGCACTGTTGATGACAGGGAAAATGGAATAGCAAAAATTGCTTATACAAATGGAAATGAAAGTGTCTGTTGCCTTATTTGATACGTGAGAGATAATTATTATGTTTTTACCTTCCCATTTACACTTGCAGAACATCAAATATGTAAATGCATGCTGTTATATGTCAAACTTCACAAAACTTTGTGGCATGAAATAGGACACTGTGCTTTATTTCTCTAGTATGCATTAGTAAAATTTCTTGACAAGGGTCATGGCTTGGTCACACACTCTTCGAACAAGTTAGGAAAGACACGGGCAATGATTAATGCTCAGAAGGTTTTGTCTCTGTGTACAAGTACACATAGACACTTCTTTCTGTGTGATGCCATTCATTCAGTGCTGAATCCAGTCTTTAAGTGACTGCTCCCATCAGTGTAAGTTTTAATGTCCAGTTCTTGCACCTCTGTGTGTAGAAATACTAGCCAACAAATAGAATTGACAGCAGATTAAAACTAACACCCTACAGATCTGATCTGGGTGGTCCTCTGGGGACCCAGGAGCTGGGCTCGATGATCCTTGTGGGTCCCTTCCATCTCGGGATAATCTGTGATTCTGTGATTAAGCATCTGATAAGTTTTCAAAAAATGTGATAACACACCAACTTCTGTTACGAAAACCCCATTTCCTATGTTTCTGTGTTTCTTTCTGTCTCTGTAATTTCTTATTCTGTCACATCTAAATATAATTTGGACCCAAAAAGTGTGATGGAACCAAGTAAAGTGACGGCCAGGTATTTAAGGGACATACACTTACTGATAACTGAAATAAACACAGGCAGGTAGTAAACCTCTGAAAATACAAAGCAAGTTGAACACTCCAGACAAGCAGAAAACACCCAGCTCTCTCAAATTGCACTTTACTACTTTGCCATTCCTAGTGTGGGTTAGAGTGTGTGACAATTACCTAGTGGCACGAGGACTGAGGCGGGTGACAAGTCCCAGCGCTGTCATGTTTTCCACTTGCCGGCAGAGGGTATTGCTCAGCGTCGCAGCGCGGCGAAACCTGGGGCTCTTCACTGTGCTACCTGCGTTTGATCACAGATACTGATGTCACTGACAACACAGTGAATAATATATGTGTTCTGTGTGTAATGCTAGTAGGGAAGTGATTAAATTTTAAACACGCAGTTTTGATCTAATTCTCATTCGCTCACCCAAAGGACACTGTCGCTTTGTGGAAGGGAAAAAAAAACTTGTGAGAACAAATCGGAAGACACGCTTACTGTCACTTCTATTTATACTGACTCACTTCCACTTGCTAAGCTGCTATGCATGTGACGATGGCAGGAATTTTAGAGGGAGATAATCAGATTTCTCGGACAGAGCTCCGTACGGAGAACAGGCTTCAGATGCTGCCCACAATAGCAGCCTTGGTGCCAGTTAGTGTTTGTGTGAGCCCTCCGTTCGCATCCTGCTGGGGCTGTTGGAATAGTCACTGACCCCCAGGGTCACCAAGTTTTCCTGCAGTCTGGGTTGATGACTATCAGTGAATCACATTCAGAAGTGCAACAACCAGAGCAGACAGCGACAGTAACAAATTCTGAATATTTTAATTGTTTAGGAAGCTTGCACAATTTCTGTTGTGAAATGAAGGAAGCAGGGAACCCTTGGAAGTTACTAACATCTCCTAACAGATGCAGGACACCATTCTTTAAATACATGCCCTTAAAATCCATCGCAGGAACAGTCCTAGTGATATCCGAGATGACTAAACTATCCGGTGCTGACTGCAGGTGCAGCTCCCTGGCAGGAGTTTGGATTTAGAAACCAACCTGCAAAGTCCTACAGCGGAGGTGGCTCAGCGCACAGCAGCAGTGATTAACATTAAGCATGAGAGAGAGAGAGACCCTTGGGGAAACATGGTCGGAGTACCCTCAGCTCCCACAGAAGTGAAAGGTGCATGCAATCCTATAAAATCGGGATTTCTAACGTAGTAAAATCTGAATTATTTAAGACTATAATCCCTGATTATTCCAGAATACAAATTATTGTGCAAAATTACTTTAACAGCGTACGACTTTGATTTCTCTGTCTCACAAGATAGGTGGGAGGGAATGCTATGTCCAGATAATTAAAGGGGACTATGTCCAGATAATTAAATGTCACTGTAACTACAGAAAGCATCTTCATACAACTTAAGAACAATCAGTAAAAATTTAATGGTAAAGGAGATGAAGCATCATCTTCATTTAAAATAACAGGATAGAAGAGATGAAAGTTTTAAAACATGTTAGCAGTAATAAATACTTCTTACAGTAGGTTTTATTTCATATCATCCATGTAACCCTAACGTCATGGGATAAGCTGACATCGCCATTCCAGAGAAAAACTAAAAGAAGCTTTTTTCCAAGTCTGGTGTAGACAAAATTTACATAATTTGGTTTAGGAAATATTGAGCATTGTTACAGATAAATCCTCTTAGCCTTATTTTTAAAAGGTTAATGACTGCGAGGTGTAGGAATTCAGAAAACACTTGCAAGAATTAATAATAGTACATAACTGCACTTTCGCTATTAGGCCAAGAGCTTTAGTGTGGCTGGGAAAATAATGCTTCAATAAATTACAATTCCAGAAGGTCTGGTACGTCTGGCTCCGTAAGTCCTCATAACAGAGAGCACAAAGAGGATCAAATATACCAGGGCTCAGGCTTTATCCCTTCCTCATCCACAGATAATTCAAAGAGATCCTCTTCATTAAGGGCTTTGGCACATTGCCTACAATTTCTTTTTGGGCTGCTGTGAGCTTAATGATGCAGAACAATGGTCTTCCCTCTTGTTGAACACATACCTTATTGGACCTTTAATCACATAATAAAAAGCAAATTAAGACACCTAGTCATTAAAGGCTATTGTAGCCATGCATATCAATGCTTTGTATTGCGAATACAAAGGGGACTGGGGCAGCTTGGAGTCCTGGTGCAGAACAGTGTCACTGCGCTAAGTGCGTGTATCAGCGACGTATCCTGAGGCTCACTTCCCAGCTGCATGCAGCACGTAAGTGAAGAAACTGTTTCTTCACTTAAGAATTTTCTTAAGAGCGAAACCATAGAATTGGGAAGGCGTTTGAGACCAGTTTTCCAGTTGGCTTTTCTCAATGTCTTTAGCTCAGATACAAACAGTAGCAGAAATAAGGGCTGTTCCCTTTGTAAGGAAATTCCTTGGTGAGCAGGAAGTAATCCCACTGAAGAAAACTTAGAGAAGAGTGAGTCATCTGAGGCAGAGCTTTCAAAGTTGTAAAATAAAAAATAATGACTAAGACCTCCGTTTTCTGAGTACCTTTTTCACCCTAAGCACGCATTTACAGAAAATTTGGGGGGTAAGCACACAGTGAAATTATTCCCTAAATAAACACCTAATATTTCCAAGGATAAGGACACAGGATTTTAACTCATGCCTCTAGTTGGACAGGCAGTGTTTAAAAGTGTTCCCTGGGATTCAAGATGATGGAGTTCATCCAGATCTCAGGGTGGGAGGGTATCATAAAAACAGTCCATCAAAACTGACACTTCCAGCTGAGAAATCATGGGTTAAGTGAGCACGGTGACCAAATCCTTCCTCTGGGCTGTCCCTCCAGAATAAGGATAGAAACTCTGGCAGGGAACAAGCTCACATTGCCACTGCCCTTGCTTCAAATGATCTGAGGTCAGAAGACTTCTGCCTCCGTGATTGTTGAGCTGGCACCTTCCACAAATATTAAAGTTCATATATAAATAAACAGTTGATGCAATGACCTTTTAGTGTTTCAGTAACTTGAAAGCTCTGCTCACATGCTCTTGGCCTGGCACAAATCTGAGACAAGTAAACGACAGCATTGGTAAAAACAACAGTGGGCAAACTGGGTTTGTCCTTTAAACATGACTAAGATATTATGTGGTCAAAGTAATATAAACACCAAGGTCAAATTGCTGTGCTAATGAGAAGATGGTAGTGATGAAGAAATAACCAACACTGTATTTCATCAGCAGCTTCCAGCAGCAGCACTTGCAAGGAGACTTCCTTCAGCAGCACCAACGCACAAGGCAGCTGCACTGAGCTGTCACTGATACAGCTCCCCTTGCCATTACAATTCCACTCACACATTTGGAATTGCAAAAATTAAACTAAAGCAATCAGTTGTTAAGAAAGACTGATTCAAGGACACAGTCTAACTAGACTTCAACCTCACTCAGCTATGATGATATCCCAAATCAGAGCCAAACAGGAGCCTGCCAAAACAACTACCCGTCTCAAAGAAAATTCTAATAACAACTGTAAGATTCAGGAAACAGAAATAATTGCATCTGTACATACGCTTTTCACACCCTCAGATTTGATTGCACAGCCAGAGAATTAGCCAGGATACATTTCAGTAGTTTTCAATGTTAGAACTGAACTGGTTGCGCCAACTATAGTAAATTGGTCTCCTTGAAATACACGGCATGGCTTCAAGTACTCTGTATGTACACTTTCTGTACTGCAGCTGAAATTAAGGATAGCGCTGAAGTTATATTCTGTCACTTTGCTACCATTAAACTTGACCTCAATAACAGTTGTGAACCTATCACACTTACTTCAAAGTAGGCATGTGTTTGCTTAAACAAGATGTTAATTCCAAGGGCTTTGTTCTAGACAGGGTTTTCTACTGCTGAATTAGTTCAGCTGTAGAAAAACTCTGCTTGACAGACTGGAGACTCATAATCTTCAGAAAACTGCCCTTTAATGATTGTGGCGCCTGTCTGTGGCTCAGAAGTCCCCTTTCTTAATTAGACATTTACCAGAAACTGGCAATTGAAATTTTCCTCTTCACTTGATGATGAATAATGCAATGCCTCTGTTAGGATTTCTCTGGAAGATACTCTTTATTGCATATTCGAGGTATATTTTGATCATTAAAGGAACATAAACAAGATGAGATATGAAATAAACAAAATGCCTGTGATATAAATGGTGAATTTGACCTACTGTGCACCTGAAATATCTTACTGCTACATAATCTTCCTGAAATCTACAGTGCCTTTCTTCGTTACATTTAGCAGATAAAATGCTTAACCACAGCATAGCTCTATTTAGTTTTTTTTATTATTATTATTAAGTGATAAATGATTGAAAAGATGGGTTTTGTAATGCTTTACACTTATACATCTGTTTAATGCTATGAAGCAGGTGGCAAGAAACCACAAGGGAGAAGGCACCAGGGACAATCATTCTGTGCCTTACTGTCACATGTCAGGCATGGGCTGGGAAAAAGGAAACATATGGAGGAATAAAAAAGTGCAGATTTAATAAATGTGTTTTGTTGTGTTCATTAATAATGAAACAAAAGGCCATGCTTCATTTTCACTAGGACAGTCCAACTCTACATTTTACAGAAATGGGACTGTTCCTCTCAGAGCCTGGGCAGGTACGGGGAGGCAGAGCCAGCTAGTCCTCCCGAAGCAGGTAGCCACGTAGGCATTTGACGGCAGGGTGGCAGAATAAATAATGTAAAATATGCTTGTAGTTCCCTGTATATGTACATGTACAACCCTTCAATAGTCTCTAATCAGTGACTATTGAAGCAGGATGATAACTCTGGACACGGCCTTGTTGGAGGTGATGGGACACATGCTCCACTGGCACAGGACATGGGCACGTCCTGATTTCATTTCTAATTGCTGAAATTTCTCCTGGCTTTACCACAAGACACCACCTTAGCTGTGCACAGTAGAACTTCCCAGACAGCACCATCAGACTCCTTGGGAACACTTGAGAAATGAAATGCTTCACAGAAAGGCGAACTGTACAGTCAAGCTAAGCCAATACTTGGCTTATGCATTTTCATGGATCACATTCATTTACACTGACTGAATTAGACCTAACAGCACCATTTCTGAGAAGTTTAGCATCCTAACATTAAAAGATCACAGCTGATAAGAAAGCCTTGTTGAATTTAGCAGACTTGCTTGCGGAGTGCAACAGAAGCCCTTGTACTTGACCTTACTGTAGCTGTGTAACTGCTGCCAGTTTTAGCCAAATAAAGGAAAATTGAGGTGGTTTTCTTCCATGCACTAGTAGCACACTACGGAAGTTCCAGGCTGAGGTCAAGTGGCACGGACTGAAAGGGCAGAGGTGAGTTGGTGGTGGTGGGACTTAAACCTGCACTACAGCTTTGGAGGTTTGTGTTCCTCAGCTGAATGCACGGCCCTGCCTCTGTAGGCAGATGGCACAGGATCACAAAGCCTGCCCTGCAGACACCAGGTAGCCACTGAAAGAGCAGGTCCCCAGCTGCCCCCAGATGGATCTGTCACTCCTGCTGGGTTCCCAGACAGCAGCACTGGGCATTTTTTCCATCTCATCCTGGCAGCAGCTTCCATAACAAGATAAGCAACCTCAAGACAGCTCTCTTCAGAGCTATCCTCAAGTGCTCTTTGCCCTGTCTTACATCAGTGGGACATTCATGGACGAAGGGAGGGGAGTGCGAGGATGGACTCAGAACTACAAAGGGTGAGCAGCAGTGCAGAAATGGGAACGCTGACAATTTGAATGTTCTCAAGGAGGGTGTCTTTAACTTCAGTGTGCAGATTTTGGTTCTGGTGTACTCTGGTGACTTTGGGTAAAACACTGACTTGTTTTGTGTTCCATCTTCTCATCCGTACAGTGCTCCTTGTGACTTGGTGCTCAGAGCAGGCTCTCCAGAGGAGACACTGCCTTTTGTTCTGTGCTTGCATATTCTGGTACACTACTAAAACAATGTTAGTGTTATTTTAAGGCCTAAGCTATATGCCAGCATGCACTACTCTGATTTTAATTGAGGCATTTTTAATTGCTACACTAATAGCTGTAGACGCTGGGAGGACATAGCAGGGGAAAGGTCTCCCCGAGTCCTTACACCTTACACCGTTCTCAAAGCACTCTCTACATGCCACTGTTGGGGAAAAGTTACTGGTCTACAGGGACTTTTGACCTGATTCAGTAACACAACTGGTTTCTTACGTTACTCTGATTTAGCTGAAATCTGTGCAACATTATAATGTAATCAGATTAATGCTTTTATGCTATTTACTATCCTTGTGCAATATACTTGGTATACACCCATGTTGACTGCAATTGGGTTGTGCTGGAATGACAGGAGACAACTCGGGACATCAGTCAGACACCTCTGGGTCTGGTTACCTGCATGGGGACCCTTGATACTCGAGTCTGTATTTTAAAGGTAAATATAGAAGCACACTTTTTTTTTAAAAGGAAATTCTCGTTCACAAAAAAGGTGTAATTTGCTGTACTAGATAAGGACACACATGTAGGTTTTGCCTCCTGTGAAAGCACATTTGAGGAGGGAGGAAGCATTTCCAAGTAGCATCACTGCACAAGCATAGTTCTTCGAGCATTTGCCCGTTTGCCACAACCATGGGCAAATCTAGAGAATGAGCAGAAGTGGGTAATTGCAGTCACTGAATTCTGCTCATTAGCAAGTCATGAGTATTTACGGCTGTCATTTGTACCTCGCTCATAAATATAATTGATTGGCTCCCTCTGGGTCATGCGACTGAGATGGCAGAAAGAGGCATTAAAAAGGGAGGGCTTGTAAACTTGTCTCCATGTTTATACTGACCAGGGCTAGTAAGCCATGAACAGATAGGAAAAGATTGCATTTTTAATGGTGACAAAATACCTTAAAGTATTTCTGCCCTCATATCAGAGCACTTAACAAGATAAATGCATATGTAAGAAAAAAGGGTCCAAGTAAACTTTGTGTATAGAGAAAGTCCAAGAGTCTCAGACACCTCAGCATTGGTCTAAAATTGTTTTCATCGAAGCAACTGATAAAATTTCCCTGTGGTTTTATTTTGAGCTGCGATACATAGGAGCAGAGCCTGAGAATCCAACCTGAAACGGGCACAGTTCAGTATGCAGTGTGCAGTACTGGTGCTGGAGTGTTAATTCGTAAATGTGCTAATTACTAATAGACTAAAAATTCCTTTATTTCAATGGTCTTTTTCCCAAGATTTTCCATTTGGAAGTTAACAGTTTAGAGAACAAATGTATTCTGTACTCTTAAGTAAAGAATTTTTCTTTGGTCTTAACTATTTTGTCATGGATGGCTCACAAGGCAGAAGGGAAATGCACACACATGGAAACAGTCTATTACTAAACAATATAATTCTTTTTTATTTTATTTTGAAAAAGAGAGACTGTCCATATGAGGGAAATAAAAGAGGGATTAGATGGAGCCGCAAGAAGAGTTAACCTATATTTTGAACCTTCCTTTTCCAGTTCCTGAGGAAAAGGAGGTTTAGAAAATAGGCTTTTTGCTGCTCTAGTTTCTATAAAATCCTTAAAGTTCTGCTGCTTTTTCTTAATATGCAGACTTCTTAAGAACTTGCTAAAGAAGTGAATCAGACCATAAAGCGCGTTTTAAATGGAACACAGACGTCTGTAGTCTAACAGAACTAGCATTTTTATAGTGCACTTCCCAAGGATTTGCATGAATTTCTACAAAGAAAAGCTGCTTACTCATTCTTAAGCAAAAAAGTTTTCCTCTGTGACATTTGTGAAGCAGAGAACCAACAAGCTGTACAATGCATACAAATGTTTGCCATTCATGACATTAAAGCCATAAAAATCAGTCTAACTTGATGGATGGAAAAATACTTTTAGAGAAACATTTCTAGTTTCTGTGGCATAACTCCAAAACCCAACAAACATTACACACTATTTAAGCAAAAATGACGTACGAAATAATTACAAGTATACCAGTAAACTCTTATACTAAGGAGTTTCTGGCTTTCTCACCTTTCAGTTAAGTTCTACTTGCCAACATCCAGAGCTACTTCATCTGTACTATTGTAACTGGTATTTGTACATGCTTGAGTGCAAGGCTCCTTACTTGCTTTTGTTGAGTGTCCGGCCTCAATCCCCTCTGAAGATCTTCTGGCATGGCCCTGTCCTGCAGCCCTCACATTGTCTCTTCAGGTCTGCACAGCTCCCAGCCGCTCTGGCCGTGGTGTCCTTGTGGCTACAAGGGGGGAAATGGGGAATCATTTTCAAGAACAAGTCACCTTAAACATTTTTCTTGTGTAAATAACCCAGCGGTGTAAATTCTAACACAGGAAAAGAAAAAGAATAAAAGCTGTTTTTTTCATAAGCATTATATCAGAAAGAAATAAAATAAGAACTGGTTGTCTATATAAACAAGTGGTGCATTTTGATATACATAGGAAGCCCCCAGTTTATGTCTGCCATCAACCAAGTAGCAACTAGCCCGCTAACCCCTCCCCCCCCAACAAAAAAACACTAGTGGCCATCTATACTCGATCTAGTGTCCCATACTCCATGAGAATGCTATGTATGCATCCAACATTGGATGATGCGGGTTCATAAATCTTGTATCTGACAAACTATTTACTAAGTAGTTACCCAAGCAACAGAGCTTTGAAAACACTCAGGAGTCCCTTTGGGTCTTACCAAGACCACAGCCAGCAAAGCATACTCTACTCTACTCTACTCTACAGCATACTCTACTGCACATTGTGCGTTTATCTCCTCCAAGGTAGCATTCCAAATTTTCTAACCTTTTTCATGGCTCTTAGAAGTTTGATCTGGAAGTGCATTTGCATTATACTTGTTGCTTTCACATCTCCTGTCATGTGCTGTTCTGATGTTTAGGGTGCAGCCTTACAGTTAAAATGATCTACTGCTTCTGGTTTGGGCCAGATATGGCATATTGACTTTTTTTTGTCCCTTTTATGAATTACTGTTTGTTTGTTTTTTGTCACAATTTATTTATTGGAAATAGAAATTGATAAAAGCCCCCGGTGACTTTAGTGACCATCAAATCAAACTCATTGACTATTTTATTGTCATTCCAAGTATTGAAAGAAAACTTGTAGGAGACGCTGACCTTCCAGACAGGATTATGCCATGTGTACCTATAGATTTCTTGCTGCCTTTACAATGCAGATTTTAGCTAGCATGCCCTCTGCACCCTACTTTGTACAGAGCTGTACAAAATACAGCATACACTATAAATGTTCTAGTGCATAATCATTACATAATTTCTATTTTTAAAAGTCTATCATCCCTTCCTTCTTCAGTGTGTAGTCTTAATTCTCATTATCTCTGTCTCACTCAGTTGTTGAGCCTACTGTCTGGCTCCACCACAAATTTCATCGAGGTCCATTCCTTACGCTTGAGTTTAACTGCAGCTTTCTCCATATTCAGTTTAATTCCAATGCAAAGAACGCCCAAAAGCTAAGCATTTCAGCATTTCAGACAAGTTAATTTATCCATCTTTTTTTGCTATGAAAGATCCCATTGTCTCTGTCACATGGCATGTAAGGTTCTTAAGAAATTATGCATATTTGTAGGTTTTTGGCAGTCTTCTGAAGCATTCATATGCATGCATTTTTTCCTTCTGTGTTATTTCAGATGTAACTATTTATAAGGAAGAATTTTGCTGAGTATAATTCAGCAGCATTAGGAATAACGTTTATGATTACAGAATCACTTTTTTAACAAAATGAAACTGTAGAGATATATTCATATATTCACTGGCTTCTAAGCACCAGGGATAATTATTTGTCAACTGCGACAAATCTTCCAGGTAGCAGTAAAACACCTTGATCAGTATGACCTATTTGCTGAAGTTTCAGAAGAACTCAAAAGTAACGACGAGGGCCAATTCCACACAGACATCAAAATCAGGACATTGAGATATTTGTCAGGATTGTTGTACCAACACCTGCTGCCCTTTCTGGACCAAAAAGCAACTTGGCCAGGTACACACACATAAGCAGACTTGAGAATTACTAGTTTCCATTATCCAGGTTTTTAAGGGCCTGTGCTTAAACAGTGTAATTTCCCTACTGCAAATCACTTTAAAACATACTTCTCCATCGCTGCTTCCTCTTCCATCACTCTCCACTCAGAACCCAAATGGCTAGGAGCGATAGCTCGGTGCAGCCACTACCTCTGACTTTGTTAGCGCAGTTCTCGATACCTCTGGTAGGTCAGCAGTCCACCACGCTGGCTACGACTGCAGATGAAAACAGAAACCGGCGGATTTAAAAGGATCCTACCCAGTCTGGGTTAAGAAATCAGCCTCTTTTATAAGGGATCCTCAGACTGACCAGAAACCATTCGTTGTGTGCATGGCTTCTGGCCAGAGAATTGCTCGCCAGCATGATGAGATGCTGCCATATATCACAGAAATACTTGGAAAGAACTCCGGTAGTAACAATTTATGATACAGTTCAACTACCACCTCTTCCCTACATTATATCAATCTTATTTTGAAGTCTGACTATTTAAATAACAATCACAAATGAAAGCACAAAGGGGATAGCAGTCCTTCGATCTGCAGCAATGAAGTGTCCTAAGGATTCTAACAAGCCTGTACCGAAAGGCCCATAATCCAAGTCAATGGGAAATACCAGGGGATAACCCAGAAGCTATCCTTTGCATGATTTTACCAGCTTTTAACATAAGGACATAGAAAGCAGCTCACATGAAAAGTTTCTTGCTCAAGAGTTATTCTTAGCACATTTCTGGAAAGAATTATGCTTGCTGCAATTTAGATTCTTTTCCTTTGTTTGCTTGTTGTATTTAGCTGTACCAAATAATCAGGATGCACACAGTAAAATGTGCTACATTTAATTTGTGGCAAATAATAACACTGGAACCATAATCAGCATTTCCTTTTTTAAGAGAAAACATTACACTGAACTTAGTTTTACAGCTGTACAAATGGTTTTAAAGTAATCTGCTCAATTGGGCAAGTTAATGATGTTTAATTTGACCAGGCCAAACTTTACATGCTGTGCATTACTGTGAGCGATTGCGGTCAATACAATTGTTTGTGTAATGCAAATGCAATGCTAACACCTCCCCTTCTCAGCTGGCTCAACAAAAAAACTGGTGTCATCGGCCCTCTAAGATAAACCAACGATGACAGCATAATAAGTGTTACGTGCACAAGGTAATTCAGAAGGAATTTAGCCTTTTCAATCGATTCTGCACTCAAGTTAACCCTCTTTATTATTGCCCAGCTTCTTGCTGCAAGCAATACATTCGGCATGGGCTAAATGCAGTTAGTGCCCTGAGTAATGGTGCTCAGTAAGCGGTCCCACTTACCGTAATGGGACTAGACGTGGCAGAGCACAGTGTGAACTAAGTGCTCTCTGATACAAGCAAAGATACTAGCAGCAGGATATTTGTTTAGAGTTTTAAATCATATTCTAGACGCTGGTGTGGCACAGTGCTCAGGACGTCTGTCTGGATCAGGAATCTGGATCTGGATCAGGAAAGATCTCTCTGCTTGTCAGGGATTTGCAGCTGTGACCCTGATCTGGGTTTTGGTGCAATGAACAGGGCCTTCACTACCCCTTTGAAATACGAGCGGTCTGTATTCAAAGTCTCGTCTCAGACCCCCATCTTCCAGAGTCTGGCATGCATTGGTACTTCTGGGTTGGGTCTCTCAGTCATGTTAAGTAAAGGTCTTCTGTTTTGTGTAAGTGTTCACTCAACCAGGTTAGACCTGTGGATGGGAAATGGCCAAGCTACAACGACTAAAAGTGATTTTGAAAAAGCATCCATGATTGGTTCTTTCTTATTTTTTCTATTGCCTATCACAGTATGATGTCCAAGCACACCCTACAGTGCAGGTTTTATTGTAGTGATACTGGGTACTTTTATCATGTTTCATCAGAAAAGGTGTTTATCATACACTGGTACACACTGATACCTAACTCTGTAATTGCCATTCTTGTCCCAGCAGTTCTGTAACGAGGTTAAATGGCTTAAAAAAATAATAATAGTAATTAAAAAAAAAAAAAGTACAGGAGAATCAATAACTTGTTTTGTTTGAGCAAGGGCTGAGGGATTTCTAATCTGCAAGAAACAAATGGGTCGGTCTGTACTTTAGCTCAAAGAGTGAGCCCAGTAAAATCTACCAACAAAAACAAAAAGCAGAGCACAGAATTTGTTAAGTCTTTCCTGTGACAAGGGAAAAAGAAAGATGTGTAACATTGCATAGTTCCTAGTACTTGCTGAATGTAAGGTTAGGAAAAGCTGAGCCTTTTAAACTAACAGAATTGACAAAGCTATCCTCCACTTGCTGACTGTTTCTCTCCATGTTTTGCTTTTTTCTCTCCCATAGGTCAATGGGAAGGATTTATCTAAGGCAACACATGAGCAGGCAGTGGAAGCGTTCAAAACTGCCAAGGAGCCCATTGTGGTGCAGGTCCTGAGGAGAACCCCACGCACCAAGATCTTTACTCCTCACGAGTCCCAGCTGGTAGATGTGGGCACGCAGACGGATATCACTTTTGAACACATCATGGCTCTAAGCAAGATGGGCTCACCTACGCCGCCAGTCTCTGTGCTGGACCCGTACCTCCTACCTGAAGAGTAAGTAACGGTTCATGAAGCACTTGAAAATCCTTGAATTCCTTAATATGGCATGTTAGAAATAGTTCACAAACTCACCTTTAATCGCTGGTGATCGTGTACTCCCAGAAGTAGCCAGGATTCAGACACCATTGAGCCATAACTCAAAACATTTTCACTTTTTCTACACGTTAGCCAGCCATTACTCACATGAGTAATGCCACTGAGTCACAACACGGCCTCATAAAGCTCATTTTTTGTTGGCGTTTGATGGATAAAGTTATTGCTTCTTGTAATTCCTCTCACTGCCTCTTTGGGTTGCTTATGTTTTAACTTTATTTTTTATGGCTGCCATAAATTGTGTAATGCTAAGAGTCGCTACATTCTGTTCCAGTGTATTAATTACTTTATTATAACCCTGCAGCGATGTTACTCAAATAAATTATTTTCTAGGACTAAAATTACTTACCAGTGCTGTCATGGATGTTTTAGAATCAAATTTTAATTATTGTTAATGGTAGCTTGATGCTTTTGTACGTACAAATAAAAATGACAATTATCTCCTGGCGCACACACACCACGCCCTCACATGCTGTTCCAGAGGAAAACAGCTCCCCAAGGAATCCATGCAAATTGCCTCTTGTCTTGCCACATACCTCCACAAAGTCAAAAGTAATTGAAAAGATTCTCAACGTCCCAGTTGTTGTGTGTGGCAGACTGGGAGCTGTGCACGTCCTGGCTCTGAACAGGAGCTCCACTGGGAGCCGGAGCTGTGAGCAGCAGCACACAAACACCCCCCAGCACGCCCCTCCGGACATCGCTGTCAGTGCTCCTAGGAAATAGGATCTGACTACAAACAGGCACCGACCCTGTGCTGCTCCTGGGTGACTTTTATGGCATGTTAACATCGCACGTTCTGCCGGGAGCTGAGCCTCTGTGTGCAGCATGTATTCCTTTCATGACTCCCAGCGCTGATTACTTGAAAGGTGGTTCAATCACATTACTGCATTGCCACCTATTCCCAGCCCATTGAAAATTCAAGTACAGCTGCATGTATTAGTGGAAATGCTTGACAGAAGCCCAGACTTGAGTTTGTTTGCAGAGAACAGGCAGTGCAGCTTAGGGCACTGTGGAGAGGACACTTATTCTTGGAGCACCTACCCTGCAGACCCCCAAAGGTATTTGCAGAAGGGGTTTTCAGTACCTCGTCAGCTACCTGTGACTTCCCAGCTGTGAAACCAAACACAAAATCAGAACATGGCAAAGATTAATTCATGAGAAGTCATTTAGGTTGCAACATGCATGCATAATACCAGCTCAGTCCTATCGAGTAGCTTCGTATTGCCCCATGATCATTAGACACAGGTTCCAACTGCTGGCCTCACTTTGAGCTCTAGGTGTTGGTCTTAACCACGCAGCCTGCCTCACTGCCATCCCTACATCCCAGGGCAGTCAGACAGCTTTGAAAGCATGCTCTTACACAACGTGTGCAAGCAAACAGGAAGTAATGCAGGTTTATGGGGTGTGCCTAGAGCTTCCTTAATATTTCCTGGAATTTTTTCCAAATTCCATTTAAATAAATGTAGCCTGCATAGAGCAACTCGAGTAACTTAACCACTCAGCAGATGCTGTTACTTAAATAGCCTCACACTTGCACAGAACCATGTATCTAGTTAACAGAGAATTAAAGGGAGATATAAAATTGCAGCATATAAAAGAGTGATCACAAAAGAATTACACTGCTTAAACTTGCAAAGTGTAGATAGTGAAGCTGTCGGAGAGCTCAAGTTGTAAAAAGCATCACGCCAATAGTGAATGGCAGCATGAAAAGAGTGGTGCATATTTAAGTACTATTTAAATCATTATGCACAGCCTGTTGCATTAAAGTCAATCAACAAATGCTGTTGATTTAAATCCAAAGAGTTGGGTGGCAAATTATTTTTATAATACCTGATTTGATACAATTTTGTCTCTTCAAGGCAAAGAAAAAATACCAAGCAGGCAGGCAAGGATGATTCTATGTGCATCTCTGCAAATAACCTGGGCTCACAAATAAACCAGTTGCACCCTGGCAAATATCTGCCCACTTGGCTGTGTCACCTCATACCCATTTATCCTGTTTTGCCACCATTCTCTCTATATTTTTTCCACAAGGCAGCTCTATATTTGGAGAAAAATTCCTAAGCAACTGTTAAGATTCTTTAAAAGTTCCTCATTCATCATCAGGTGTCAAATGTTTCAGGTACTTCTTATAATACACGCAGTTTTCTCTAATGCATTTATTGGTATAAAAGTAATATGGTGTATATAATTAACCACGTGCAACTTCTTGGTTTAGTTGTTAGTCTGTTTGTTTCATGATGGCTTGCTCTAAGCTTGGAAGGGATTATTATGCCAAAGTACTGAATGCTATCCTAAAACGTTTTTTTTCCAGCCATCCATCAGTGCACGAGTACTATGATCCAAATGACTACATGGGAGGAATTCATCAAGAAATGGACCGAGATGAGTTAGAACTGGAGGTACTTCATGTTCAGTAACCATTTCGTTTACTGGAAGTAAACATGTGCATGTCATGGTCTTTATATAAAGTGAAAAGACATTTTAATGCGGTTATTTGTAGTAACATTACTCCTCAGTCACTTTGCAGATTGCAAACCATACTGATACCTTTAGCAATGTATTTAACTATGTGCTATGGAGTGCTGAACCAGATCTTCAGCTAACAAACTAAAATAACAAATTAATTAATTCCATCAGTCAAACTCTGTATAACTATGCAGATTTAGACTTTCCAAAAATCTCAAAGACTTCAGCAAGTTTGCTGAATGGCAGGACCTATTCCACACACTCACAGTAAAAATGTGTGAGTTTCCCTTAAATATTCCCTAGCTGAGAAACATGTTCTTGATCATACTATTTAAAAGTATTTTAAGTTTACAAGACAAGACCAGAATAGATCTGACACTGTACTATCCTGTTCCTCCCTTTTTCATTACTGAAGTTACATAAGGATACATACAAAATTATAGATAATAAAACAACCGGACATGAAAGCATGCAAGTCCACTTTCCTACCAAATCTTTAAAAATCACTTGTGTTCTTAGTACTTTCATATCCCATCAGAAGTTCATATTCAGTTTTCTCATTCTTAATTGTAATAACCTGTCCCCAGGCATTCAGAGTACAACACACAAATTGTTGGCTGTAGCTCTGCAACTGGTGCTGCAACTTGAGCAGCACTGACCCACTGAGACGCTTTTAATTGCTTACAATAAATAGCAGTAAAGTATCTCATTGCTTCTATATACTGCCAGCAATGTCTGATCCAGACAATACATTCATGATTATCAGTGAGTAGTTCACTCCTAGCTTGCTTGCACCACTGTTTCTTAGATCCTGGTCCTGCTAAGGATGCTGTCAGAGTGAGTGATGCTGACCTATCTTAGTCCTGTTTAAATCAGCAATACATTTATCAACAGCTTCAATGGGAGCAAGGTTCGGTCATTCTATGAGCATGAAGTTGTTTCCTTCTGTAAAAATGTTTGCAGGATCAAGGCCTCAGTCCTCACAAACAGTTTGCAGGCTGCCTTCAAATTCTGCAGATCTGGTAGTAATTCATCTCTGTATACAAACCCAGATAGAAGTCAGGACAAAATCAACGTGCCAGTAAAACAAACCCTGTTCAAGGCTTTCCTTTACAAACAAGTGCTTTTTTTTTTTCCTTAAATAAAAACAAATACAATATAGATTTCAATCTTATGGGAAAACGTAGAACAAATCAGTATTTTCTGCCAGTGTCTTTTCAAAATCTATCTTTTAGGAAATTCAGTATGGTGGATAAATTGTATTGCCTGCATTAGAAGGTCAACTAGTTGAGCTGAAAACAGTTTAAACACATGCACTTCAGTAACCGGACGTTAATATGGCTTAAACCACAACATTAATAATTTTGACATTGATATAGTACTTGATGGCAAAAGGTGATCAGCTCAGTAACACGGGGAGATGAACATTAGAAAAGTCTCTGTAGCCTAATAGTATTTCTTTAAAACCACTAAAGATTCTTGTTCACATTGTAGCGACTATGATCAATGGTAAGGTCAAAGTGCTAACAGGGACTCAACTGGCTAGTTGCTTTTTGTTTGCCTTTTGATAGATACGCTTTAAAAGACCACAAAGGCACTGTTTCATTGACTGCAGCAGGAATGCCTAAAGTAAGAAAGCCATCAAGGCAGGCTTCTGGGTCTCTATGTCCATAAAATGTGCTTTGAATTTAAATCAGAAACTCCTCATCTAAACTTATATGATCTACAACTGACTGGCTGGTGATTTGTACCGAGTAAACAAGACAAAAAACAGCGAAACACCCGAGTTCACAACAAGCTGCTAATGTAAATAGTCTGTAGGAAGGAATTTATGCTGCTAGTACTGCCAAGGCACCAAATTGTGTTCTCAGTTTTCTCTCAACATTTATCTTAAAGCCGAGGACTCAGAGGTAACTGCCATATATTCCCTACTCCAAAAAATAAATAAAAACTTTCTTTTTTTTCCAAGTTTATATGCCACAAGGAAAGAAGGACTAAATCCTGAATTCTATTCCATTCCTAGATTCTCTTATAAAGTATATCTGTTTTTCACAGAGGCCCAGCCAGAAGTCATTTGGGGTTCATAAAGGAAGAATAATGTCACTCTGGGCTTCCCCAGCAGCATTATGCGCTAATATTTTTATTCAAACAAGCATGTAGCCTAAGTGAGGGCTTTCTCAGTGTGCTCATTTTCTGAGATTACAAAGAACATTCTAAATCAAGAAGGGGTCTTGTCCTCTCACATCGGACTTGCTGCCTTTGCCCCCCCTGATACCCAGGCAGCCTGTCGGTCCCTTTTCCTTTCTGAGCAGAGAATGGATTCAGTTCAAGACAACAAGATTTCTCCTTCTGCTGTAAAAGTGCCAGTTACCAAAAGAAGTCCCCACACAGTATAAAAGGAATTAGTGGAATATTTATTTCTGTCATTCTTTTCTCGGTGAAACCTATTGATGGAATAACAGAAGAAGTAGTCCCTGTGGGCCAGGTATCTCAGAAGTCAGCACAGGAGAAAAAAAAATAATAATAATAATAATAAAAATAAAGCTTTTTACAGAGAGAGACAAAAGGGCAAAGTACTTACTGTGCAAGCTTTAGACAATGCTTGCTGAATGTCTGAACTCTCTTTTTACCCATCATTGTCCACTCATTCCAATTTTCTACTGCTCGTTTTTGCCTTGTTAGAGAAAGGACTTTGATTTTTATGAATTTACAGGCAGGCCATAATTTTAAATCAACAGTACAATAATTTAATAATCTGTTGCAAATGAAGGATCTTTTGAGTGTATAGAGGTTAATTTACTATTACCACTTACTCCTAATCTATTATCGTGAGCAGTTGCAGGTATAATGTCACAGTGCACACTCATTTCTTCTTCCCTCACTACAAATGCCACATGGATTTCAGCAGCTAACTCCTCGAGCCCTCTTGGCCCTGCTTTTGATATGTAGCTGAGAATCAAACAAATCTCCTGCACAGACTTGTTTTTTTGCAATAGCATACAAATGTTTCTCTTGGATATCCCTCAAAATGTCACTTTCACCTGATCTAAAGAAGCAGAAGACTTTAAGGGTGTGTAGAAGTTACATCATATGTGAAGTTTTTACTGTAGTCGCATTAGCACAGCCCCGGACAGTGCCACACTTTGTGCATACCACCGTTGTCTGCTAACTAATATCTGCAGATCGAGAGCCGGTGTTGACAAACTTCAGTGTATCCCTGCGAGGTAGGTGGCTGGTGCATTTCATAATGCGGTCAGGATCCTATACAGAGCTCATTACGATAGTCTTGGAGCCCCAGCGGAGCACTAATATTCCTTCATCTCATGCTGGATGGCGGGCACAGCGGAGTAACCTGACGGAGCAGGTGCTGAGCAGGGGCTTTGGGCACAGCCCGACCGCTGCTGTGCACGTGGTGCTGTCGCCTGCAGCAAGAGCACATAAGGCTGCGGGCTCACAGGATCAGGCCCTTGGGCTGTCCTTTAGCACAACACCAAAGGGTGAGGAGTAAGAAATGGCAAGTCTAGTGCTCTAGTGCCATTGCAAGAACTGGAATTTACCCCTTCAAAGGTCTTTAGGCCCACATTAATTCCTAGAGCTTAATTAATTCCTGGTACAATTACACAAGCTACCACGGTAGCTGTACTTCCAGATGCCAATTGTCTGTTCTAGTTTTCCCTTTCATGTATCTGTGCATTATACAAATTCCACTCTGAACATGGGAAATAACCTTTGCTTTGAAGACTCTGGAGCTGATTCTTCAACTCCAACTGGAATTGCTCACTTTTATCTCTCAAACTTTTCAAACGTTTATGATTATATTAAAACAGTATTGACGCAAAGACCTGTAGAAAGCATCTGTTCCTACCTTCAAGTGCACAAAATTATCATATTAGGGTAGTATCAAACCAAGTTATTCTGTTCCTACCCAAGGACTGTACCCAAGGGTAAGTATGTCAACGAATTGCTCATAAAAATTCAGGTTCTAAACACCTGCTCTAAGAATTTTTTGTTTGCTTTAGTTTTTTGGTGCTTTATTTGTGAGCACGTTTTTAAAGCATACGTATCTTGATGCATTTTAAATGTAAACCCATACTTTTCAATTATTCTAACACTCTTCATACTTGTGCACTGTTGGAAAAAACACCTATTGTTTTTCAAAACATTCTGCAGGTAGATACGAAATGAATAGCCTGCTCCCTCCTCTCCAAGTGTTTGTGTTTAAACGGGATCTGTTTCAATACCGACCAAAGCCACCATAACTTGTTTTTTTAGACACCATCACCACCAGTCTCACAAACGTCATAATGAGCATATGAGTTGCTTGCTGTTATTTCACTGTCATGCTTTCTAATGAGTAAACTATATAAAAACCTTCTTTAAGACCCAAAATCTTCTTGTTAAAGCATGCCAGAAATACAGGATTCTTTCTAGGCCTGAATTAGGCCCAAGTCACCACGCTCCCAACTCGTCCCTAATTCACACCACGATTACATCCAGAATAAACGCATTGATTGCAGTGGTACTCCCAGGGATTAACCACACCAACTGAGATCAGAATCGCTTTGTCAATCCACTTCGTCTCATCTTTTCTACTGAAGAGTTTTTAAACCTCCTCTCTAGAAAGCCCCAAAAGCTTTAGAAATCTGGAAGAAGAAAAAAACAACTCACTATTAAAGCATTGTGATCAAGCAGTAAGTAACAAAAGAGGGAGAAAAAGAGCAGCAGTTCACCATGGATACTATTGATTGAAACCATTTAAATACCATCTGAAATGTCACTGACATTTACAGCTACGTTTCTTGGAAAAAAAAAAAAAAATTACACATGTTGACAAGTAAATAACATGAGATTGCTGATCTTGGCAGCTGTCATCTAGACATGCCAATAAATTATTCATATCAGCTTGTTTTATTGTCTCGCCCCGTACAAATGGCACAGCTCAGGTCAAAACAGAAGAGATGTTCAGAAATAATGAATCGTGTTATCAGGACTTCTCCACTGCAGCAGAGGCCCAAGCACAAACACTCGGTGCCTCGCAGTGCAGCAGGGTCTGTCCCCAGCAGGGATGGCCCCAGACTTGCTCAGGGGCTGTCCCCCTTTCCTCAACACGTGTCCCTCTGCCCCACCTGCCTGGTCCCACTCCATCCTTTCACAGCAATGCGTTCTGACGGGTGTGAGGCACAACGTGGGGCCCTTTTCAAAGCTTTGCTCACTGCCAGGCAATCCTTAAGGGGAATAAAAAACACCGCTACTCTTGCTACAACTCCTCTACCTATGATGAACCATCCTTGTTCCCCAAGGAAGCATCCTCAGGACTGATGCGATAAGGTGGCTAAGCCTAGAGGAAAACCATGCATGTTTAAGATGGTTTAAATGACTCCAAGGCTAACACGACCACCAAAGAGCAGTGGAATGAGAAACCATGACCTACCCAAACCACACCCTTGCAAGATCCTGAAGCATTTACTGTATTTCTCCTACAATGCTGAATCCTTTGCTGACAATATATTGATATTCAGTCACACCTCGGAGAAACTTATTACAGCATTTCATGAAAATTACACAAGTTAAGGTAATCCAGTATTATATTTCTCTCTGAAAAGCAAGAAAATTTCCTTGCTTATAAGAAAATATATATCAGCTGTGGCAAATATTGAAATCATACTTTATAAGTATTTTAGCATTTGAAGTCTTACCACTACATGAAATATAGGTAATTTTTCTTCTTTAAGATCAATAAAAGGTCTGTTTTCAAAATGACTTTATATTGATTGAAGGGTCAAAAAAGCCCCAAGCATTGATTGTCTGCATATAATCACGTTTTGCTCAGTAAGTTAACCTGGTCTACACAGAAAAATGAAAAGAGATCTACTATATCACTTAAGCAAAATTTTTTCATTGTATTTGAAAAATTGCTTCCATCAGTCACCAGTGTCTCACTGACAATGTCTTTTTCTTGTCTTTTTTCTTTTTTTTAACCTCAGGAAGTAGATTTGCATAGAGTGAACAGCCAGGACAAGCTTGGCCTTACTGTATGTTACCGAACGGACGATGAGGATGACATTGGTATTTATGTGAGTGAGGTAAGACTGAGCTGATTTCCGTAAGATAAAATTTGTCTTTTAACCTGCAGCGCTGGGCATTTAAGACAAATCCCTGCTTCTGTTTGTACCATAGTCAAAAAAAAAAAAAAAAAAAAAAAAAAAAACAGCCAGAATGCAGTACTTGAAAGAAATCTGATTATTTTTCTTTCCTCCAAACTGAGTGAAAGCCTGCATCCATTGAAGTCAAACTCCTACTGACTTCAATGAGAAGGTGGAGAGAGCAAAGACAGAGGAAGCAGGGTGAACACTTTTTTTTTTTTCCTAGATTTCAGTTCAGAGCACATCAAAAGATAAGTTTGACCCCTGAAATAGCAAGTATTTTCCTATAGTGTTTCCCATTTATTTCTCTCCTCACCATTCTTCTCTACGAGTGACATAGTGTGATAGGTTTAAGGGTGATGTAACGCATATTGGCATGATTCTTCCTGAATTACAACTTATCTCCCAATGGCATTAAGAAACTCTGCACCAGTTTATAATGCTAGAACCAAAGAAAATTAAAAATTGTCCCTGCTTCTTAAGAAATACAGTGGAAAAAACATTCAAGCACACAGCCTTCAGAAGGAAGATTCTCAGGAAGATGTCTCAGGAAGAAATGTTTTGATTTTGACTTAACCATTTTAACCTGCATTTCATTTTGTCTTACATAAAGCAAGGAAAAGTCCTGTAATCACTAATGAGACACAACAATGTAGCAGCAATGACAGACACACTGGCTTATCACATCAGTCACATTACCAATACTGGGTTTACAATGGGAAGTAAAAGATGGAGCTCTAAAACCTCCAAAATGTTTACATTTCTCTTATTTTGTAGATTGATCCCAACAGTATTGCTGCAAAGGACGGTCGGCTCCGAGAAGGGGATCGCATTATTCAAGTATGTGTGTAAATGATCAAAAGCCAGCTAACACACTATAACCTGCTGCAACCATTTTCATTCCATGACTTTTTTTAGTGTATTTGTTACAAATCATTCCTTTCAAATTGGTATTCATGGAGTGCTTTGGGTTGGAAGGAACGTTTAAGACCATCTGGTTCTAACCCCCCTGCCATGGGCAGGGACACCTCCCACCAGAGCAGGTTGCTCCTACATTTCCTTTCAAAATTAATACAATTCCTTTTAACCTTCTGAAGACATTTCCCTTTCCTTTGCTATAGATCAGTCAGATTTGGATATTGCTGGCCAGGTAAAGCCCTATATTAGCCTTGCTCTCCAGGCTAATCATTTTGTCAGGAGACTTCATCTGTTTCCGGCACATATTCTGATAGACTGCCACTTTTAAGCCTGCCTTCTGCCACAGAAAAACTCCATTCTGACCCAAGGAATTGCTCGTCTTTCCAGAATCTCTCTGGGCAGCCCAATTAACGGGGTTGCTGATAGTTGTTCAGCAGGCTGAGCCCCACTCCCGTATGCCAGAACAAGGAGCCTTCCCGGTGCAGCCCTACACCACGGGGCTTTTGTCAGAAGCAGTCCGTCTTCTGCACAGAGACTAACGCAAGCAGAGGTCCACATCCCACGTAGTCTTTGGAAAGGGGGTTCACAGCCCACCTGTCCCACTCAAGGATCTTCCTTTCCACCCAGAGCTGACTCCGCTCCCTCTCTATCCACGTGAAATGATCTCACTCTCTTGCTCTTTTCTTTAAAGATCAATGGCATAGAGGTACAGAACCGAGAAGAAGCTGTGGCACTTCTCACCAGTGAAGAGAGCAAGAATATCTCCTTGCTTGTTGCAAGACCAGAAATTCAGGTACTGTAGCAACAGCAATAAATATATAAGACCTCTTGAGTCTTAATTAAAGACTTGCTGTTTTATAGAAAGTGGTTCCCATCTTTTGAAGAATTTTAACCTTCCTAAATCTACCATATGTACCTAAAAGCCCATTATACAGCTTGACTAAACATACATATGGTCTAAAATAATGGAATTCAGCAGTCACAACACTTCTATATATGTTTTGTATTAAAATCCAATTTATAAGAAGTTCAGTGATTTATGTATGCTGCATGCTATTACAAACATCGGTGTACGGTATTATGGATGGTCTCAAGCCATAGCTATGAAGAATATACCAAACCCTAAATCCTATAGCTATTGATTATTCATTCATTAAAACACCTATTATTTAGCCCTTTATAACACCGTCCCTTAATGTAGTTAAAGACTGTCAAGAAGCATCCTCAGCTGTAATAAAAGGTTGAAGCTGATCCCTTTATCAAGCTGGGATTAGCACAACAAAGATGCCGAACAAACAGCCACAAGCACTGTTGTTTGATCTGTCTCTTGCTCCCTGTGCTGAGAGCAACCCTCGCCAGTGCACCCAGAGACACAGGGTCGTGCTCATGACCGTCTCGTTAGCCTCGATGTTTCTGATCTTTCCCTTGGAGATGGCTGAGGTTGGGAGGAAAAAGTCTCGCAGACCCACAGCAAGCATTTTTCACTCTGGCCCTTTATGCTGCCTCACAAGGGGCGCATTCAAAGCTTTGGGCCCTGGAGTATTTTATACATCCTAATCAAATCATGTGCAAACCAAAACAGCCCCAATGCTTAGAAGTATTTCCAGGGATGAAAGGGCTGGTTTTGTTTCATATAAAGGGGCTGCTGAAGATAAAACCATGCTGTTGGAAGTCATGGTGGCTGTGGGGGGAGGTAGGGCAGTCAATGCCCACACCCGGTACAAGGGGATGTGTGCTTCCTCGCAGGATGCAGCAGCGCTGTCACAGGAAGGAATCTCCTAAGGTTTTCCCATCACCTTCCATAAAAACTAACATAATTTGTATCAGTCTTCATTCTTTTGATAACATTTGGTTTGTTTTTCCCTCCCTTTTCACATAGCTGGATGAAGGATGGATGGATGATGACAGAAATGATTTTCTGGATGACTTGCACATGGACATGTTAGAGGAGCAGCACCACCAGGCAATGCAATTTACTGCCAGCATGCTCCAGCAGGTACTGTTCTGTTGTGCAATGGTGTCACAACTGCGCCTTGCACTCAATATTCCAATATTGAGCTTGACTGAATACACTTAGTGTCCCAAATGACAATCAAGGCAAAAAGAGTTACTGCAAAAATCAAGATTTTACTTAATGATCCACAAACACGTTCTTGGGGATCCAATTGTTTTAAAATGTTACCTTTTTTTATTTTGTCCATTAAGACGATATGATCACAGTCTTAGAAATCCCTCATCTGGCTGTGTCAGTGTCAGAAGAAGCTAGGTATATGATAAAGAGAGCAGGCAGAGAGCTGACTTCTAAAACATCCCAGTTGATATACACGCACATACTGAAAATGGCCCGCCTCCAAAACCCATAAAACTCAGGCAAATAACTGAAACGAGGTCTATATATATATGAGGAGAAAGGCAAAGAAAAAGTTTTTGCATAGCAAAGTTTATGCAGGGCTACAGATTTGGACCCACATTCCCTGTTGTTCTGCCACGATCTATGCAATCATCCAAGTTCCTTAGTAGTTTTTCAATTTTTGTCTAGAGTTTCCTAAATCTACATCTGCTGTGGGAGCCTCATTTTTTGAAGAGAGAGATTCTCACCTGGGCACCACAGTAGAACTGGATACTTCTGTGCACCTAAATGGGAACAGTACCATTCTGAACATTTGAATTCTAATGCTGTTGCTAAATAACTGGGAAACAGACCTCAAATTCTTCTGAAGAGGCCATCCACAGCATGCTGTGTTTTCAGTCACCATTTCTATGTGTTCTTATTAAAATGGAGCTTGTTTTCCATACAAGTGAAAGCCAAAGATACGCAAAGTCTAACAGGTGGCAGATAAAGGAATCTCTTTAATAAGCACCCTGAGATATTTTATGTCCTTGAGATAATTTCTCTTTGTCTTTTGATCTTTACTGCTAGAAGAAGCATGAGGAAGATGGCGGTACCACAGACACAGCCACCATTTTATCTAACCAGCACGAGAAGGACAGTGGCGTGGGGCGCACAGACGACAGCACTCGGAACGATGAGAGCTCGGAGCAGGAAAACAATGCCGATGATCACACCACTTCCTCCAACACTTTAGGGAGCCAGAAGAAGCTGACTTACAGTCATGACACCCTCGGAAGTGGCGATATGCAGTTCAGCAACGAGTCGTTCATCTCAGCCGACTGCACAGACGTCGACTTCCTCGGCATCCCGGTAGACGAATGTGAGCGATTCCGGGAACTGCTGGAGCTGAAGTGCCAGGTGAAGTCTGCCAGCCCTTACAGCCTGTACTATCATAACAGCACTCTGGATATGAGCAAAAGCGACCAAGAAAGCGTTGACAAAGAGCTGGAGATGCTGAATGAGGAGCTGCGCAATATTGAGCTGGAGTGCCTGAATATTGTGAGAGCTCATAAAATGCAGCAGCTGAAAGATCAGTACCGGGAACCCTGGATGCTGCACAACAGTGGGTTCCGCAACTACAACACCAGCATCGATGTTCGCAGGCACGAGCTCTCAGACATTACAGAGCTCCCTGAGAAGTCTGACAAGGATAGCTCGAGTGCGTACAACACAGGGGAAAGCTGCCGGAGCACACCACTCACGCTGGAGATTTCCCCTGACAATTCGCTGCGCAGAACTGCGGAAGGCGTCAACTGTCAAGGTAATGAGGGGGCAGTGGCATACAACATCTCCCAGAAGAATTTATTGGCTGGCTCAGAAAGCCATGAATCCAGCACTGGTAAATGCCATTCCTCTGCTAAAGATCCCGACCTTGGCAAGCAGCTGGAAAGCAAAGAGAGGAAAGCCAGTGATGGAAGCAAAAGCCCTACGCATGGTCAAAAACCTTCTGGCTCCTATGTCTCCCCATACCATCACTCCCCATATAAGCATGCTCATATTCCTGCCCACGCACAGCACTACCAGAGCTACATGCAGCTGATCCAACAGAAATCAGCGGTGGAGTACGCGCAGAGCCAAATGAGCCTGGTGAGTATGTGTAAAGACTTTAACGCGAGCCAGAGCGAACCGAGGATGGAGTGGAAAGTCAAAGTGCGAAGCGATGGGACGCGGTACATCACAAAGAGGCCGGTCAGGGACAGGCTGCTGAGAGAACGTGCCATCAAGATCAAGGAAGAGCGCAGCGGAATGACTACCGATGATGATGCCATAAGTGAAATGAAGATGGGCCGATACTGGAGTAAGGAAGAGCGCAAGCAGCATTTAGTGAAGGCGAAGGAGCAGAGGAGGAGGCGTGAGTTCATGATGCAGAGCAGGCTAGATTGTTTAAAGGAACAGCAAGGTGCAGAAGAAAAGAAAGAGATGAATATCATTGAACTGAGCCACAAAAAAATGATGAAGAAAAGAAATAAAAAAATATTTGACAATTGGATGACAATCCAGGAACTCCTTACCCATGGAACAAAGTCACCAGATGGCACACGAGTGTACAATTCCTTCCTGTCAGTGACTACTGTATAATCACCATTGCTAAGTTATGTACATAAAACACTACCATTGGGGTAGAAATCAATGCCTCGTTCAATGTGGCAAGATTTTTGTATATAAGATACGGTCATCGAGTTTATAGTTCAAATACTGAACTCTACAACTGTGGGTGCCAGGATCTCCACCGTGAAGTGGAGAGAAAGTTTGCCCATCTCCTTCAAAGGCAATACTAGCAGTGCTTTTTGGAATACTGATTGTACTTTTTTACTTGTTACCTTTTACATAAAGCGTTTAACTATCAGAAATGTATTAACCATACTTACACAGGTAATTTGCTTAAACTATATTCATATAAAAGGTACCCATGCTTTTCTTTGCCTAAAAAAAATGCAAAAACCCCACAAGAGCAACTGCACATACGTATTTTTTGTGAAACCATATTTTGTGATACTATTTTGCTGTTGTTCACTTCTACACCAAGTGCTGTTTATCAATATTTAGCTCAAGGTTTAAACTCAGAATTATTGAATTCCTAATGGAGTCCTTCTCTTGTAATATTGAACATTTATCAAACAGCAGTCTTTAGAGTTATGATCAACATTTAAACATTTTTCCTTTTAAGGTTTCTAAAGAAAGTATATAGGTTTCATCTGAAAAGCCTGAAGCAAAGTACAGTATACTGCAGCTTTAAAGGATTTTAAAGCATGTTTGCAAATGTTGCAACCTATTGAAAAATGTGCATGTACAGCTGATTTGTTTATATAAGACAGTTTGTGGAATTTGAGAAGCCCATGGTAGTAACTGTTTGCTTTATAGATTTGAATGTATTGAATTATAAAAGCAGTTTCATGAAATCATCATTAGCTACAAACGTTAACAAGTAAAATGAAGTAAAATAAATTATTGTTTTATATTTCAAACCATTTTAAATTCTTTTGACTCCCTTCTGGTTTTGCCATGCTGAGTATTCTTTCCTGGAGCGTAGCTCCTGCGCTGCCAGGACTGCTTACCTGAGTCACGCCTAGCAGGAAAATCCACATCCTGACCCTGGGGGAGTTTGGATGGAGGTGTTCTTGAGGGAAGGAGATATGGAGGGAAGAAGCAAGAGAGAAGTAAGAGGAACATGAAAGGTAGAATCAAGCAGTGCAGATAATAAACTCACGAGGCATTTAAGATGACCTGTAAGTGAGAAAAAATAGGACTTCTACTCTCCTGTTTTGTTTCATGATTTATAAACTGACCTACGTACATCAACATGGGTTTGCATTAAAAATAGACAAATAATTATATAAATTAAATACATGATTCAAATCAAATATATAAATTAAAACAAAAGAGATGGGGAAAAGGACAAAGAGTAAATGTCAGAAAGGTACCTCACTCTTCTTCTGTTTTTCTATTTCTAATTAAGAATTCAAATATAAATTGGAATTTTTGCTGGATAAATGGTAAACTAGACTCATTACAAATAACTCCTAGATTCTTCATCCCCTATCCTTTTTTGCTTGCTGCCACAAAAAAAAAACTCTCACACAAACCCTTCTAAATCTCTGTTCTGAACTCTTTCACCATAACTATACAGAGTAAAAAAATAAAACCTGAATGATAGAGGTTAAAAACTGGAAGGGGAGAAATTAACAGCTTCTCAGTGCCTATTGTGCCAGTTATCAGGCAACAAGCAACAGACCTGTGGTTTTTTCCCCCATTCTCTTTGTGGATTAGCATCAAATTAGCACTGAATGTATGTCTACCATATTCCACAGTAAGCTACTTTACATACAGGAAAATATGTCGTAAGCCAATGTAAATCGTCACTGCCCCTTGAAATCTGACACTCGTATCAGTAATCCTCTGTACATTTACCTTCGAATGATATTTACCTTTGGGATAACGTGCTGGTCTTGCTGTAGTGGGTGGAAGATTTTCTATTGACTTTGCTAGAGCCAGGAATTCACTTGACATACTAGAAGCTGGTTACCATCACAAGTTGCAGAGAAGGAAAAACATGATGTATGATTTTCACAACACGCTGCCTTCAACATGAGGTGCTTCCTATCTCTGTGTCACATCTGCTTTACTCTGATTTTTTGTTCTGTTCATCCCAATTGCAAGGAGAGCGCCATAGCAGGACATTGCCTCTTCTAAAGCTCAGAAATCCACATGGATGGGCAGAGCTATAATTCGTGTGGAATCACAATCCTTAAACAGGCACGAAAAGGCACTTAAGCTGTCTTTATTCTACCTGGAAATGTTAGAGGAGGATTTGAAATGCTCTAAGGAGGAAAAACCATCAAGTTGTTCCTCGTACAAATAGGCTCCTCTGGAAAATCGTCACAGGTAACAAGTTCTTTAGGCATCAGTCAGATAAATGCTGAGCATTACGTGCATGTGTGTTAACAGCAGAAACGTACCTGGGAATTCACATGTGATGTGTAGCAATTATACCAAAGCATCAACAGTCTAAAATTTCCATTCTTTTAAGACGCTGAAATAAAATTATTGGCCAAGAATTACTCTGATATCTTGGAGTTTTTCCGCTCTGAGCATTTGTTATTTTGGTCACTTAAAAATCACCTGTCCGCTTTAGTATTACGATTCGTTAATTAACATAGTTTCACAGAATCCACCAGTTATCCCGCAAAGCTGGGCAAAAGCTAGGCAAAACTTTTTCTAGCTCCATTAGTTACCTTATTGCACACTCTTTTTCACTGCCTTATGGAAGTACTTAATGCCATGCTGAAAAGGGAGAATTGGGTTCTTTTTATAGACTGCAAGGAAATAGTGGAAATTACCATAAACTTAGTCAAAACCTGACCTCATTACAGTGAAATGAATCGGCCCAGAAAGCAGCCTTTGATGCCTAAGTGGAAATACGTCATAAAACAGCTTTTCTAAAAACTTGTATTATAGTAGGTACCCCAGTGCTTAAAAGATAACAACTCCTGCCTTACTCGAGGCTTCACCTGGCAGCCTCTCTCAGCCGACCCTCGGCCGGTGGCTGACCCTTACCTTCAGCCCTGGCTGCTCTGACTCCTGCAGGGACCGGCACTCCCAGGTGTGCTCCTTGTGCTGGGGAGGCTGGTTCCAAGCACCTTCTGAACTTTGTCTGAGCCTGGAACAAGCTAAAGGGAGTGTTTCTCATTTACACCTGGAAGTACAAATACTCATTTCCATCCTCTTCCTTTTCCCTTCCTCCCTGGCCACTTCATTGAGTGTAATCTCCTCCTGGGTGACAGCCAAGCCCGGAGCAGGATGTACACAGGGAGAGAGCCTAAATACACGAAGGGAGGACAAGCAATTGCCAAGCAGCTGGGGAGATTTTAAGTCTCCTTACAGAGCCTGCGTGCACAGCTCCCGGAGGCTCTCCGGCACACAGCCTTCATTCATTCCTGCCACCCACACCCGTCGCTGCTTTGGCTGGCATGCTGCTGTCACACACCTGGCACTTCTGTCCCCATCCTACACCAACACCCCCTCGGTGATCCAGAGATTCGAACAGGAATCCCTGCATACAGCCTAGACCCAAATTTGGCCTGATTCTTCCCAACAAAAATAGGCCTCGTGTTAAACTCGGGGCAGTTTCCCTAAATTGGAGGATGTCTCCCAGATGTAAGATCTATAAAAATGTAAAATGCTTATTTGCAAATAGGGTTTAAATCAGCGTGGAATCACCCAGCTTAGATGTGCACTCAAATTGGGAAAGCCCTGAACCAAACCTAACAGCGTTTTTTGGTAAATTAAAAGAAGAGAACTTGCACATTAGGGATGGCAAATAAAATGAGGTAAGACTCCAAATTGCCTAGGGAATACTGGTTGGAGAACTAATTAGGATTATAAACTGAAAGTATGTAAATTAACCAAATATAATTATCTACTAGTGGCCTTTGGAAATAGGTTACAGGATACTTGTTAACAAAATTGCTCAAATGCCTGGAAGCCATACAAAGGAAGCCATAAGCGATTTAAACTCCTATTTTTGTTTTATTTTCAGTTCTTTTTAGATCAGTTGTTGTATTAAGGATGTCTTAGAACATAAACTAATTAGAGAGAAGTCAAAAAACAAAAGGCAGAAACTGTCACAGCAGATGCTGTACCTCCAGCCCAAGGTACAGAGGAGGTGCCTTCAATAAAATCAAGAGGCCTGCATTTTTATTAAATGTAAATTCTTTCCTGTAACAAAATAGCAAAGATTCTGCTTGGGTTTTCATCCCAGCAGCTTTTCTCTTCATCAGAACAGTTTCTGTGAGCCTCCAGCCAGAGTTAATCTGGAAGAGTGGCAGCTTTTTTGCACAAGCACAGCTCAGCACAAGGTTTAAGTGAAGATGCGTTCACTGTTCAAATGCAGACATGCAGAATTAATGCCACTTTTCTCTGAGCATCCTCATGACACAAAGCAGTACTAGATTCAGGAGCTTCTATGGGGAAAGCTGCCTAAATACCTTTTAATTGTCACTGCTTAAAAGACATTAATCATCCCGCAGCCCTGCTAACATAATGCCCTCCCAAGCTGTGCCTGCCCCAAAGCTCCAGCAGATCCATGTTAATAAATTATGCAACTATTTCTGTTGCAGGACTGGTCATAAACCCTCTAATGGCCACGTTTGCAAGTTAGCGTGCAATGCCCAGAAGAGTTCTTGTGTTAACTCCTCTCAGTTGTGTCCTAAACCTTCTTCCTGGAATCATAAAATGCCCGAAACTCTGGAAACACCCTCATTTCTGGAACATAAGATGCAATTCCCTACTCTGAAAACTAGCTGGAAAACACAATAACAAAATGAATTGAAACGCTACCTGCCTACTCTATCGGATTCAATCTGCCAGTTTTGAATATTTCATCCAGGTTCTGTTAGCTAAATGAACATATTAACGTTGTGGATCTAAACATAGCCACAGTGCTCTTTACTGATGAAGTCCAAAATGGGAACAAAGTGCCACCAGTTTATTATGAAAAATTGTGTCATCTTCTGCAACACAGAATGTTTCTTGGATAAGATTTAATCCAATCAATGAATAATGCAAACAGCCTGATAACAATGCTCCAATTAGTGGTTCAATTTACAGAAATACAATGCCAATATTACAAAGTCACTGTAGCTCCACTGGAGTCAAAGTCAAATAAAAATCTGGTCTGATATTCTTCCTTTTTTAGTAATTTTAAAAAGATAACTAAACTTCTCCAGTATCTTCTTCCAATACCTGCATTTACACAGGAAAAGTCAAGATGAAAAAAGCCCCAACAGCTTACCTATTTCTCCCAGCAGATGATGTTGGCCTTAGGTCATGCATTTCTCACGTCCTATTTCCATCTCTCCCCTTTCTGGGGAAAATGAGTCAGCCACATCGGAAAGGGACCAGAAAGAATAATCTCTGCAGTTTTTCGGCTGGGCCTGGGCCCAGCTATGACTAGGGATCACTTACATATGCAGGAAATTACATACATAAAGCACACACACAAAAAGCCAAATCTGGCTCTGCTTGTATGTTTTGAATTTGTGTTTAGATCTTAAGGACCAAAAAGTCCATTTCACGTATGATATAATCAGCATATAATATTTTACATTAAATTTTAATTCTGCTCTTTGGGAGCTAGAAAAACCCCCAAAGGACTGGAAATCTCTTAATTTCCACGGCTTAAAAGATTATATGGCTTGCTCTGAAAGCCAGGTAGGAGATTCTATTATAAAACGCAACCCTAAAGGACAGCACATGCCCAGAACAAGGGTTTGAAACCAAACTGCTGACAAATCCTACACTGCAGAAGTGCAAAAGGGCACAATAGCTTGGGTGGCTGGGTCGTGGGCCACTCATTTTGGCCAGGAGAGCACTTGGCCTGTCCTTTCAGATAAGTTTGCCAGGGAGGAGCTTTACAAGTAATTTCTTTGACAATCCATTCTTTTTATGTTAGGCAACTGCAGGACCATGCAACAGGGAGCCCCATTAACCAAGAATAAGAACTTCTCTGTAAAAGTGAACTTTTGGTGACCTCTCTCAAAGAAAATACTTTATCATATTGGAGCGCGGGCCTCCCAGGTGTCACAGCACGGCTCGCACCGGGCAGGATTCCATTGTCCCCATTAGGAGAGCGAGCTTTGATTTTCGATAATCCATCCTTTGGCTTAGCTGGTCTTTGTTAGCTTAGAATGCCATAAACAAAGACACCCCAAAAGGCAAATCCAACTATAATTGTTTAATAAAAGTAAATCAAAAGGCTGCAAATTGAAGGGACCCAAGTTTTGTCAAATTTCTGCTTAGCTCCAGTTCAATGTAAGCATCCACCATTTACTAGTCCTCAGGGCTCGAGGTAGCAGCCAAAAGAAAAGCAGGAAGGTCACATCCAAATAATTTCCACAAGAAACAAGTCTCAGTTACACCATAAGGTCCTGCAAGCACAGATGCCAAGTGTAACAAAAAGCAAAGCCAATATTACAAAGCTATTCCAGAAAAGGCTTCTCTGCTCTACTGCATTTAAGCTCTCATTCAAAGAAACTCCACGGGCTTCTCTCCACAACCCGAACTCAAGGCAGAGGCAAGCACTCCATGGTGGTTGGTAATAACCTGATGAGCCTTTTGCCGCATTTCCATTCCAAAGTCATCAACAGCTATCTCTAGGAAAGAAACACGGATCCCTCCTACATAGACAACTGCATGTCCCTCTCCTGTCGGTGTTTATGAATGCAACTACAAGTTCTGCTTCATTCTTTCCAGAAGTCTTTGTAGACCTCTCTCTGTGCCTTCATACCCCAGAATAACTGATGCAGGAAGGAACCTCTGGAGATCACCTAATGCAATCCCGCACTCAAACACAACGTTATCAAGCATTGCTAAGCACGTCCTAAACAACCAACATCCCGCAGAATGCAAAGGCCAGAAGCACAAAGCAGCAGCCACTAAAAGGGGGGTCAAGAGTTTCAGCACAGGTTCTCCTTCTCTTCTCCACAAGCATCATTGTGACACACACTACAGCCTTTTATGTCCTAGCCTTGCAAGTCTTGAGACTTGTCTTCAAGCACCCTGACCACCATCTTCCAATGCAAACCATGGCGGCATCTCGGGTTTTGTGGGAGGCAGCCCTTGGTGTGCAGGACCAGGCAGTGCCTGCATGGGCAGGGTCCCGTGGGTCCCAGGGCCCTGGTGAGCAGCCAAGCAGCAGTCCCTGTCCCCACCGGTGCCCCAAGCACAGTTGGCTCATGTCAAGGTGGCTGTAGCACCACGCTGCAGCTCTGTGACACAGCCCCAGACCTGAGCAGGCATTAGACAGAATCAGCTGTGCAAGGCTCCCGCTTGATACGCAAGGCTTAGCAGATGTTTTTGTATTTCTGCCCTCAAAAATATCTGCAGTGGAAGCAGAACACATACCACACACCTAGAGGACAGAGAAGGTTACATGCCTTTAGGCATGCTCACAACAGTATTGTTTATTTGAATTATTCAGGCTGGGGAAAAAGTCACATTATTAAGAAAAAGTAATAACCACCACATAACACATCTGCGCGTATTTGTGAGTCACACGTGCCAGCTCCTCTCCTTCCCGAGTCCCAGTGCAGTTTCAAAGTCCTTTTTCTAAGCACAAATGGCACTAGGCCCCCAGCGGAAGTTTTGCTTGGCTTTACAGGAGAAGGAGCAGACCTCGCTGAAGAAAAGCAGCTTCACTCATCAGCATTAATGGCTTGTATATCAAACATTCACAGACAAACGAGAAACAAAAACAAAGCTAGAAAACCCTTTCACCATGTTTTATAGTAATGTAGCATCTGTCGTTTTCAAAACTAAGTCAGAATGAATGTGGCAATTTCGGTTGCCTGCATGTGGCTGTTGATGAGTGCAGAGAAATACTTCCAAATGAAATGGATGAACATCCATGTGGCTAAAATAGTACAAATAGGACCAGGCACAGCTGGTACTTTGTCTCCTAGCATGGAGATTAGTGCCATCAGCAGGGGCACACAAGCCCAAAATGCAGTAATTCTGCTAAATAACAAGTGCCTGCCACAGGGCTTGTATATTCCCAGCTCAGCTTTAAACCTCAAGTCATCACCAACATCTGAGACAAGGCTGCCTTAAAACCGCAGTTCAGAGTTTTGCCCTTTCCACTACAGGAAGAGGAGACCTACTTCAGACCCAGATTCAGCATTCTGCCAGCCTGTAGTAGCAATGGACCTCAGCAAACTACCTCCAAATATTCTCCGTTTTCTTTTAACTTTTTCTTTCACGTGCACCTCAAACTCTCTCAGGCCTCTCTCACTTTCCTGGTTGCTCCAGAGCAATTTGTGCCCAACGAGGCTACACCACGTGGAAGGGTTATCAGGGATTAGAAATGAGCACCCGCTGGGAGAGGGAACATCTCTATTCCCTCTTTGTGAGGACACACAAGTCGGTCACTAGCAGGGGAGCAGTGCTGAAGGACACATTTCCAGAAGGCAGCGACTGCAAGCCTCTCACAGGGTCGGTATTTCGGCTTGTGATCCTTCCCCATCTTGGGCCGACTGAAGGCTGTCGCTGACAGGAGCAGCAGTGCTGCGGGAGGTCTCGGCGCAGAGGGCAGATCTCAGGACCGTCAGCCAGCGGTCAGATGTCGAGAGGAGCTCCTCCAGGACAGGAGGCGGCCAGCTACGAAAACATTGCCGTTGACTGAAGCATCTGCAGCCTTCCCGTGCTGCCAGTGACTGCGGTGCTCCGGTCACTGTCTGCTCCTCCCTGCACAACTAAACATCTTCGCACACAGGGCTACAGAAATAAGATTGTTTAAACTGTGACACAAAGGCCTTTACTCACAGAGACCATATGGAAACACTACAGTGGGTCATTTTACAAGGCCACCACAGGATCCACCCCTTCACTGCTTTCTTAGGAATGAAGAGAGGAGCAAAGAGAAGGGCACTGCTGACACATCAGACCCCAGGCACAGCACCACGCGTGCCAGGATACACAATGAGGCATTTCATCTCCCTTCTGAGACATTGCTAGTGTCTTTCAAAGCAAATGTCCTCTGCGTGGTACTGAAACACAAGTTCTGCAGTAACACCGTGGGTGAGTGTATGAAAAGCAGTGAAGAGCCCCTTGGCCTGCAGCTGCCCAGCACATCACAGAGCCGAGGGGCCTCCAGAATGGGTGAATCCGCCCAGAGCTCCAGTCCTGCTGGAAGAAAATGGAAATTGGAAAAAAAAAAAGTAGGTTTGGGGGTTTTGTTGTTTTCATTTTTACATTAACAGCACCTGCTGAACCAAGTATGTGCCGAGCTTGAGTAAGCTAAGGAGAAGGGAAGGGCCCCTGAGGGACTTCAGGTCGGTGGCCAAAGCAGACAGAACTTGTCTAAACAAGGATTTAAACCAAATCTGTACCACGAGTCCTCTCCCTACAGGACTGCTGCATACTCTCTCTGCCCAAACAGCATTAACTTTTGGTATGAAAGGAGCCTGTCCGCACGGAGCCTGCGCAGGGGCTGCAGGATCCCCCTGGGATGCCTCATTCAGAACCTGAACTGGAAATTCAGACTTCAGTTTTTTAGATTTCTCGGGCTCTTCACAGGTCATCCTGCCCTCCCCTCCAGCTAGAAAGTCCTTCCTGAATCTTAAAACATTCAGAGTGAAAGCTGGGGCCAGCTGTGCCTCCCTCCCCAGCCTAACGCTTCAGTTTTGCCATTTATGATAGAAAACCATTTTGCTGTAAAATGCTGTTCACATCAGTACTCATGCTACAGATACACGTAAATACACTTCCACACATTTCAGCTGACTGTGTCCACTCTCACCCACCACAGGCACAGGGAACCTAACAAGTTTCAGAGGGCAGTTATTAGAAAAGAAGGCGAACCATTCAGCAAGTGAACAGCTAGAAAGGGAGATGGGAAATGCATTCACTTCTGGCTCGTTTTTCTGAAGCAGAGTTACCACAAGCATTTAGTAGCTTACAATGAATAATACCCTACTTGAAAACAAAATCAGACTTGTTCTGTGCTACTTCTTTGGAGAGGAATACAATTAGATTTATATAAAGCCTTTTTTTTAAGGATGTTTTATTTTGTTTGAAAGTCACGTGAAATCTTAGAGACTAAAACAAATCCTAAAATACTCCGACAGAATTAGGCTATTTAAAGATAAGCCTGGAAAGCAGAAAGCCAGGAAAACCCAGCAAAAATAAGTCTCTGCCAACATCTGAGTGAATAGTTCAGAAGGGGGACAGATGAAAGAACGTTTCTACTCTTTGTAAATTTGCATTCTAGGATTTAGTGGGTGAACAGAAATTTAAACCAATATACAGTATGAAATAGCTAGGAGTCCCTAGGATTTAATTCAAAACCCACTAAAGGTAGTGGATTTTTGATCAGGCTCACGTAGCTAAGGATTCTTCCCAGTATGTTAAAAGTTTAGTACGTATCCGAAAGGAGCCCAGCAGCACAAGACTCGGCATAGTTACAAGTCAGACCACAATTTGATCTAGAATTTCTTGCTGGTAATTTCAAGACATAGCTGAAGGAAAGTTTTTCTGCCAGAAGATGAATGATTTATACTCATGAAGTCACCGTCTCAGATATTTTCTATCCTGACAAGTCCCAACTGAGGCTTTATTTTTTCATTGGCCACCTTTAATTAGCAGACAAGTTTTATTGCTTCATTATCTTTCTGCCCACTCACTTGCGAACAGGCCAAAGTATTGACAGCGAGTAGTGCTCCGAATGCAAATAAAAACCTCATGGATAGGGACCTACTGGAGGAATTTCCCAGCCAATGCTGACTATAGGGAAATGGAAAGCTTCCCCGTGAAGATTTTCCATTGGAGAAGGTCCTCATAAACAAATGCTCCAACGGATCCTTGCTCTCACAGCCCAGAATTGAGGTGGGCACCACAATGATTCACCGCAACCACAGCTTCAAGTCAGCTCTTCTCTGAGCCCTAATCAAGTTCCTTCTTTTGTCTGAAAGAAATACAAACATTCTTTTCTTAGTAATACTTCACCATAATGAGCCAAACACCTTCCTGCACTTGCAATGGCAAACATGACTTTAGCTTAATTGAAGAGAAGAAATTTTCCTGGGGGGTGGAGGTGTGCAGGATAGAGGGAGAAGGTTTAAAATACAAGATACCAAGATTAGATTTGCTGTTATGTGAATAGTGAGAAAATGACCAATACTGCCTAATAGTTGAATCTCAATCTATTTTTCCCCCCACTTTTATGGCTCTCTGTCTGCTTCATGCCAGTGTGAGCTACAAACCATAACTTTAATAGCTTCAACCAAAGAGTTATGATAATATCAGATACTGCGGATGATGAGCAAATAACAGCAAAACTGTAATGAAAAGTATATATTTATGTCCTTGCTATTAAACCCCAAGCTATAAACACTGACAGTCCTAAGAGTAGCAGTTTCTATTGTCATTGATTAATGCCTTGTTTTGAAGAACAAGGAGAAGGTGAAAATGAAAAAGAAACAAAGAGATTGTTTGCTTCTCTCCATCTGAAAAATTACACTGGCTATTTTAGGTGGAACCTGCATTTCTGGAACATTTTCGTATGAGGCAAAATGCCTAGCAGTGGAAGTACTCTTAGAGGGCGACCTTCTAGGGGCTTTGAATTGTACTACTGTACATGTTAACACACCAATTAACCACTGACATGTAACGAACATGCTTCAGAACTGTTTCTTATATCCTTTCCACTAGTATAACTCTCCGCTGACAATGCAGCCATACCCCTCATCATTCACTGCAAAATAGAGCTCTTTTAGGTAACTATTGCCTCAAAAACCTTGAGGAGAAAAAGCCAACCCAATACCTTCCAGGCAAAACAAGGCCAAAACTTTGCAATCAATTAAATACATCATGATAACTACTGATGCAAAAATAGCTTATGTCTCTGATGGCATCACAGATGCAGATGACAGATTAAAACTTAAATCAGAAGATGTTTTCATATCCCACCTAGCTGCATATTCAGAGGATTACATTTTTCCAGCACAAGCCTTATGCCCACATCAGGTTCTGAATGGAAAAAATAAGGTCACACACTCAACATTTCTGCAATGCTACAGCCCTCGTCCAATCTGATAAGAGATCACTTCTGCTGTTTCTGCTCTGATGAAACGTTCACACAAACTTATGCTGAGAGAGCACAAAAGATTTACCCAATTCTTCCCTCCAGCACCGCTCCCCATCCACTGAACTCCTCTCTTAGCCTCCTCTCTCTCACCAGACAACCGCACCACCCGATAACCACCTAGCAAATCCAAAATCATACCCTCTTGAGATTCCAGCACAAAAGAGCCTAAAGGTTCTCTTTTTAATCATTCTAGATTAAAAAAGAAATATAGAAAGAAAGAAAGAAAAGAAATGATCTAACTGAATATATGTAACATGGCAGGCCTGAGACTCACTGAGCAGAGAGGTAGGCCTGTGCCAGTTCCTGAGGACAGGCGCCATGCTCCTAAAACAGTGCACGGCATAGCCTCGGTGCTACACACAGCATGTTACGCTGGCAGTTCATCAGTTCTGCCGCCACCCCACTGACCCTTCTCCTATTAAAAAGGCATCAGCTGTTCCCTCCATTGACACTTCCCATTCCTCTTCCTCAAGCCTCCCAGCCCGTAACTTCGGGTTAGACCTATCCAGCCCCCACGGCATAACTTGCTGCTTTTTTCCAGGCAGCCACCCTGGGCATTAGTATGACGCTGCAATTCCACGAGTTCCCTCAACACTTGTTCTAACGAGCTCAGGTATAAATGAGTTTTCTTACATTGGCAAGGGTAGGGAAGAGACCTTTCTGGTCAAAAGCCTAATATTTTTCCTTACCTGAAAGAAAACTAATTTCTCCTCAACATCAGAAATGGTAATCAGGCAATGCTGCTGTGTACTGCTATTTACGTGCACTGCTCTTACACTGGGAGCAGAGGTGCCCCATCCTAGTGACCTCCACTATGGACCTATGGCTTTGTGCTACTCCTTAAGGGAACTGTAGAGACATTTTTTTCTTCCTATTCTTTTTTTTTTTTTTTTTTTAATAATCCAGATTGTTGTTATTATTGCTGCTGTAGTTGCTAAAGAGCTCTAGGGGGAGATGTGGAAATAGGCTATTCCCTTGTGTAATGCCTGAAATCAAACCAGAATATATCAGCCTGACACTGTGTGCCTGTTATTGCTTGAAAGCTGGTTATTAAAAACAAACAAAAACAATTGCTGCACCACAGCAGATTCCACCTCCTCCAGAATGGAGGGGCAATTTAATCCAGTGGTGAAAGACACACACAGGATTCAGGCCTCCTTCACAGCTTTACATCAACTCAGGCAAGCACAGATCATCTGCACGGATATCCTAACCTCTTAACTACCTCTAGCAGGCAGCCTCACAAAAAGGCAGGTAACTAAGACAGCGATGTACAGTAACTACTTGACACATTTGTCCATGATTCAGTGCTGTGCTCCTTTCAGAGAGCTGGGGAGGTCCAGTGGTTACCTCTGGAAAAAAGGGAAGATCTGTGCTTGCTTTGGGAGCAACTGAGGGCGCTTACCAGGGGCAGCAGGACAGGCTGCAGGAGGTCCCTCTCGTGAGAAGCTCACTGTTGGGGTATATTGCAGGAGGTACCTGACTTCTTTGAGTACAAAAGCCTTTCAGTCTTCTCTGGAGAGCTTGCTATTGTAGAAGCTCAACACATGCCTACCTCCAAAACTCTGGCACCTCAGGATCTCCAGGACTTTGCTGGTGCTTTTAGAGCTACACGGCTAAACACAAGCACCTCGTGGCACCGTGCTCCATCTCCTTCTGAAAGGGAGGACATAGCAGAAGAAGGCAGGAGAGGGGGGAGGAAAAGGGGATTTAAAAAGCTGGAAATTAAGCAGTTTCCTTGCTTACACAAAGAAATCAAGCATGCAGTCATTTTTAAATACTTTGAGCACACCAGCAGCTCCCCGAGCATGTGACATGGTTAGGCTGGCAATAAATGGAGTGAACAAGAGAGAGGGTATATAAAAATAATCAAGTGAAGTACTAAGGATAATAGCAGGCAAACACAAATCTCTGCAAACTTTAAAGAGATTGCTTCTCTTGAAGCACATATAAAGAACACAAAGCTAATCAGCCATTTAATGGACAATCCTATAAATTAAGGGACTACGGAAAGCTGCTGTCTGGAGATAAATGGATTTTCTTTTCTTTTAGTGTTTGTAAATTTAGGAAAGATGCAGCTGGCCTTTGTTTTCTTGAAAATAAATCATGTGGGGAGATATTGCTCTTCTACCAGCAATGAAATTTAGAAGGAAAACACAAGCAAACAAAACCTACACATGACACACTAGCTGCAGTTTAGGAGGGTTTGGACAAGGGTCTGGACTCTTCAAGCAGTTTCTTTCAGATCGACTTTAATAAGTTTTGCCTGCTAGAACACTGTGTTGACAGGCTCATCACACTGATGCTACTATATGCTACAAACCTGTTTTTATTTATATTTCATGTGCATTATAAATCTTTCAGCTGAATAGTGTATATGCTTGCACCGCGACTACAGAATTCCTACTCTGTACTACCCCTAACTGCATTCCTAACAGCAATGCTACCCCAGCCCTGCCAGCTCTCTAATGCTGCCCTCATGGAAGTTTTGACAGAGACTTTTAATTTGTCTTCTGTTCTTCTTTTGGAGGTCTGATTGCCAATATTAAGACAGAAAAATATAGTTTGCCGCATTCTCTTTTCCTCTTTGTATTTGTGATTATAATTGGTGTTGAAGAAAATTTTAAAAATAAATTTTAAGTATGGTTCTCCCTCTGAAGGCAGCTGAAGGCCAGGTGTCCTCCCAGCAGATGCTGCAGTTGTTGGACACTCCCAGAGCCATGTTACTGTTTAAGTGACAGCTGAAGAATTAACACAAAACAACCTCAGGAAATGTGCATACAAATTCTTCAAGCACAATAGCTACACAAGGATAATTTCTGAGCTTTGAAACGTGTTTTCAAACCAGAGTAAAACTCCTCTAGCACCACGACAGCCTAAGCAGTGTTGTATAACGGGCTGCAAACATCTGGGAACACGTAGCTGAAAGCACCATGTGGAAGATGATGTGCAAATCCAAAATCCGGTGGTATAATTACTTGTGTGCTATTTAAAGAATGACAAGATCACCAGCCACCACGAAGAGGCTTTGACCACCATCCCTCTCTCAGGAGCAGACGAACACAGCCTGTGGACAGCCTCACGCTGCTCGCAGGGCTCTCAGGGCACCCAGAAACACCCCACAGACCACTGATGAAGCTCCTTTGAGCAGAAGGAGTTTGGCCTCTTAAAAGAAAAACGTGAATCTTTGCTCTTTGGACCTTACACAAACGCTGCTGTTTGTGTGAAGGCACCCAAAGCTATTCTATACTTTCACCTGCCATTTTCTGAAGACTTCCCTTTTTTTCCCCGTAGCTTGGAAGGAACGGTATCCAGCTAATGAGAAGTCTGAGGAGCTGCATTAATCTCTGTGAATCACTATCTCAGCTGCAACTACTGTTCAATATTCTTAACTGCCAGGACCACAAATATAGGTTTTCTCCACAATAAATGCTTTTTATAATACCGGTAAGGCAGCTCTAGGGAGAACTGTTATCATGAAATAATTATGCCCTTCTGGGGTATGAGCACATGGCTGTGCTTTATGGCTCCAGAGCAACACCCCACATGAATTACAGCCACATGGCTCCTGTTGTGCTTTTCTCTTGAAGGCAGGAGGTTTCCTGTCCTCCCCCTCCCGTATTTTTAGAAGAAGGTTCAGGCACCTTAGCTAAAAATGTGCTCGCAAGAATCATACGAGAACGAACAGCTGTGATTTTCTTACTTTACAGCCATCTGCATTCATGTATTTTTAATGAATCAGCTTTGGCTATTCAGTCACACAAAAGTTCCCTTGGATTTGGTATTTGCAGATTACCTCATTATCAGACAACCCATTCGCTGCTGAGAGGATAACTAACGCGGCAGGATCCTTACTACAGCTTGTGTGAGCTGCTCTTCGCAGGTGAAGAGGAGTACCAGGGCTTTGCTGGGGAAAGAGGGACGAACCTTTCACAGCCATACCATCCTTTCCGACAGCTTGGTTTCACAGAGGCAAGTAGCTCAATCTCCCTTGAGACTACCAAAATAGAGCCACGGACATTCTCAGCTGTAGGCGAGGAAAGCAGAATTGCACGGCTTCCTCACTCACACTCATCTTCACTCCTTAATCATCTCTAGCTCACATACACACCATGATGCCAGATGCATCTTGTTGTGCGTGCATGTATGACTTAGTGCTCCATTTATTGCTCATCATAAAGCAAGACTAGATATCATAGCACTTAAAGGCCCTTAGAAGGGTCTATTTAAAGTATTAGAAAAGGCACACAGAAAAGCAGGATATTAAAACAGACTCACGGGAATACAAAAGAGCTGCATGTCTGTAGTGGTGAGGTGAAGAGGTCCTGGGCGAGGCAGGGTCAGATTTAGGGACTGAGGCCACCTCTAACCAGGTGTTCGCAGCTGGCAGCACCAACCCCTCACTGCCTGGCCATGGGGAAGAGAGGAGCAAGGCAAACACATCAGTCTGATACGTCAAAACTTTACCTTTACTAGTGCAATAACAGCCACGGGTTTATGAACCACTGGATAAAACAACCAACAGAAAAATTAGATCACTTTGGCTGTGGCTGCTGGAATGTAATAGATGGCTCTTCAGCTGGGGCAACCGAGCACAGGCTGCAGTGATTAATGGGAAAAGCCTGATGGTGTAAAAACTGTTTAACAGAAGAGAGCAATATGGCATGCAAACCAAACCAAACCGACCATAAATAACGTGGGCACCCTTACAAAGATTTACGAATATTTATTTCATATATAAATCTCTTTGCAGTAATATCAGAAAGGGAATATGCATTTCTTTGGCCTACTTATACAGAACAGAATGGAAACATCACTTCAGAAAAGTTCCACTCAAGATGTAATATAGCAGCATCTTGGCTAAATGTTTCCCGAAAACTGTGACAGTAAAATCATGTTCGTTGGCACTGCTATAATTACACAGTAAATAAATATTTACTGTATATTTGTGATTAATACAGTAGTAGAGCATGAACAACGTGGAACTGGGCCTCACTCATAGCTGCTGAGGGAGGTGTCCCGCAGAGAGCCCCAGCATTTAGCACCATGCCTGCAGCGCAGGTTGGAGGGTGTTCATGGAAAACTTTACGTGTGCTAAGCCCTAAGCAGCGCGGGGACTCTCGCAGTCAGGAGAACAGTTTATTATCTACTCCTAAGAGATGAATACTGAACTTTTTGCATTCCAGCAGGCCCGATTTTATAAGCAGTCTTTGATCGGGCAAGAAATTGTTATTTCTTCATTGCTCAGGCTTCGTTCTGGGGCAGAACGTGCTGTGGGATGCCTCTCCCTAACATGACAATACCTGCTGTTTTCTGTTCCAGTCTAGTAACCAAATAGCACAGCTAAATAGGGAAGCACTGGGCCAAACCTTCTTGTTAATGCTCTGGTGATTAAATCAAAGGCTGTGAAAATTTGTCTAGCAGTTAAACACAATTGAATTTATCTTTCCAGCCGTATGTACCCGTGCCAAGCACCACATATTCCTTAATTTGAACTTCAATTGCAAAGTCTTTGGAATCTCAGCATGCACAAATCCATCCACGAGCTGAAGGTCAGAAAGCACGTAATGGCTTTTCCCTGGGCTTGAAGGTAAAAGTCAGGCCAGCTTCAAAATGAATCACCAAGAAAGGGAATGGCTGCATCCAAACCTTATGCCACCACATCGCTCGTGACAGGGAGAGTCCCCACCTCTGGCAGAAGGGGGGGAATGGGGATGTGGCACATCACGAGACATGAAGCACAACCCTCTCCCGGTTGGGGCTGCTCACCGAGGGCACATCCTTGGTGCCCCATTACCCAAAAGTTCTGGGGCCTGCAGCCAACGCACGTTCCTCGGCTGCTACACAGCACAGGGGGCTGCAGCTAAAACCACAAAGCAGCACTAAGACCACACTTGGCCAGTTTCACAAGAGGAGTTTGGAAGGTGGATTTTTATATCTTGAATGTTTGCCTCTGCTGATCCACAGTGGGCAGGCTCTGTATGAGTTCACCAGACAATGCCTTCAGCCAGCGGTGTCCCCGTGCTTCCATATATTTGTAAGAGCTCCCAGCTGTCTCCGAAGGCAGGATGGGCCTAAGCCTCATTTGAAGTCTGAAGGCTTGGTTCATAAGCACAAAGCCACATAAGAAAAAAGCCTCAGGATTTTTGCCCTTTTTATTGCTCCAAATGCCAAGAAAAGATTAAAATTAATATCAACCAGAATAAAGTAGTATAAGAAATAAAAGAAACATTTACTGCCTTAGATACGGGTCTATGCCCCTGACATTTCCATATCAGGGCAGTATTCTCTCTGCTTTAACAGCAGGCAAGCATAAAACATGCTCTTATTGCAAACACCATGAATTTTTCTGTCCTTTTAAACTTAGCTGTGGAAGGTTGCATACTATAAAAAAAGAGAGAGAGAATGGAAGACTTTCATACTACATAAAGCAATTACCACGGCTGTCAGCAAGAACACGATTTACTACATGGAAAGGGTAAAGAGAAAGGAATGTGCCAAGCAGTTCAGAGGAAAAAAAAGGGGGTGAGGGGGGAATACAAAAAATACAAGGTTACAAGATACTTTCCCAACCCCAAATTTGGTAGAGGCCATGCAGATGTAGAGCAGCCTCCAGAGCCCCAGTTACCCCACAGGCCTTTATCTGTACAGGATTTTGATCCCATCAAACCCAGAACAGCTACCTGTGGGTGTGTGGCACTTTGGAAGCTGCTTCTCTGATGGCCACAAAAACAGATCGCTGTGCAGTTCGGAGGTTACCCCAAATAGTCATCTGCAAAACTGGAAGCTGTGATTTGGCCAGGAGACTTCTCAGCAAATTGTGCCAACCCTACAGACTTGGGGGAGATGAACCACAAGCATCACCCAGCGCTGCTGCCACCCCTGGAAGCATTTGCGGGACGGTCAAGGTAAAGCAGACCCTTTTCTTCAAAATGGCAAGAGATCAAAAGATTCGATTTTTGTAAAAAATACTGAAAAAACACTGCAGTTTTGACATGAAATGACAGCCAGTCAGCGTTACCAACTTGGAGAAGGCAGTGAAAACTAAAGAATAAGTACAGAGGCCTCTGGCAAACTCCCAAGGAAAGCAAATCTCAGTCTCAGCCAAACAAACTTTTCCCTGGAGCAAAAAAGAGAATAGCCAGGGATTTATTCCATGGAGCATGTGCTCGTGTTGTTTGTGTTTATGTTTTGTTTTCTACAGATCCACATTGAGCCACAGCAGGAAGATACAGTAGTGCTAAAGGCTGCAAGAAGTCGTAACACCGAACTGTTAATTATTGCTGTGACTGCTGGTGTCCATAATTTGGGATTCTTAGCTAATTCAGATGATGGTCCCCTGTAGACAAATTGTCATGCTTAGCACAAAACAAACCTGGAGCCTGCATAGCCAGCAGGAAAAGCAAGCTTCTGAAGTGCAGTCAAACACAGGAGTTACGCTCAAATCGCTTTTGAATTGCTAAACCATTGTTATGAGAGATTGCACATAAATATTAACACCACTACTAAGCACTTGTATTCCATATTCCTGCTTGAAGCAAGTTTTTATTGCTGAGTTGTAATTGCCTGAAATTAACACCTTTTCCCGAAAATGCTGACAGATCATTCATTGTAACAGTGCTACCAGGCACAAAACACGGCCATAACACTAATACCAGTCTATTTAAACGGGAAGGCAAAGGAAAATAGAGCTCTGGGTGTTAATATCAGCCAGCAAGCCCTAGAGCAGCCCGTCCCCTTTACGGCCCTATGAACCTCTCCAGGGGGATCAGCCCAAGTGCCAAAGGGGGGCAAGGAGCCCACCAGCTGCCACCACCTGAAAAATTATCTGCCACGGCTTGGCATCGCTGCTTGGTGCCTGCTCCTGACCTGAGACACCGGTGCTGCTGTGGGGGGACGGCAGGTCAGTAAAAGGCCAGAATTCAACTGGATGCCGCAGATCAATCAGACAAGCTGCCAAGGACCATCTCACTTTGACTGCTTTTGTTTTCCAGGAAAGGTGATGACATGAGCTGACACGATCGCCCTGACCTGGCACCAGCTGGTTATTTTGTAGGTGCTCATTTCTTTCCCCTTGATTCGTTACAAAAAATGCAGCCAACATGAGGCATCTCCCACCCCAAAACAAATGGAAGGATGAAGGGTAAGGAAGGGATGGAGACAGTAGGGGATGATGAAGCTATTTTACTCTCTTTATACCTCTCAGCTTTCCTTTCTACATACACAGTTGCAAGGAAATATTTACCTTTTCTAATTTCAAAATTTTAATATTTCTCTTTTAAAAAATGATGCCAGATGTCTAAAAAAAGTGAATTTCCAAATACATTGCTTTATGTATATACATATATGTATAAAATGATCTACTTTTCCATGATTTTTTTTTTCTCCCACAAGACATTTCAAGCAGACGACACCGTTGAAATTAGAGACCCAGCTTTTATATCCTCTGCAGCAAAACGTCCCCAAAGCAATCCAAACATTTCCTATTGATCCCCAGTGAAACCCTCCTGCTGGTACGCTCTGCTGCAAACCCCAAATTAAGATTTGTGCAGTGGAACCCTGACCATCCTTCTAACAAACCACGTTCGTGCCTCACGTTAGCCGGTTTGGATGTGGCCCAAGGTACAGCCCCAGGAGGACAACCCTCCTGCTGCATCTTTGACACCTCGCAGGCAGCGCTCTAACAGCTCTCACCTCAGCAGGGCAAGCAGCACGCTTTCTTCCCGCTTGCAGCAACAAAAAAGCTCATAAAGCTGTTGGTTGCCTGATGTCTTGCCACAAACAACTCCTCATGCAGCTTCACGGAAAATTACAAGACTGCAGCGCTACAGTGGTTTCTCCCATTGCGTTTTGCTGGGCCAGGGTTTCCTTCCCTACTCCCAAGCTGGCATTGGTCATTCACCTTGTTTTGAGCCTTCACAGCATCAAACACAGCACAAAGCCCACCATTCTGAAACTTGTGGTCTTCCTCCCTTCCTTTTTTCCACAGGTAAATTGGTCAAAATAACATATTTACTGCATGGCTTGCAGAGTCGAGGAAAATAATTTGCCCAAATTACCTTGAAAACACCACAACTGGAATAATTTGTCAGCTCTGATAGCTAAAGTGAACCTAACATCTCTTCTCAGCAGAACTAGCACACTGTTTTTCTGTAGCACACTAGCCAACCACCAATTCCAGGTGAGCTGCCCATCATACAGCACGATTTCTCTCTTTTTGCAGGTGGATGGAGGCAGGAGGAGCCCAGCAGTGAATTTTTCAGAAGACACGTAGCTTTGGCCTACCCCTCCTGATTTCGGCAGGAACAGAGTTAAGTCAGTGTTGTGAGTTACTTTGATAATCCAGGCCTAAATTAGCTCCGCAAGTACTGGCAAACTCAGAAGGCTGCTGACTCCCAGGCATCTGTGAAGCTTCCTTGAGTCAAAAAGTAATACCATGCAGAAGAGCTTGTTTATTCTGATGGGTCACTCTGCACTGGATTTGGATAAATGCTTGGATTAACCCTCCTCAATTGCTATAGTCTAATTGCGTCCCAGAACACTGGGTCTTTATGTAACATACAACCCCCTGTACACACAGCATTGTTTTAAGTGAGCAGATTTCCTCATCAGTAATCTTCAAGTTGAATCTTGGCTTCTAACAAAGCCCCCTGTAAAATACCTGGTTAAAATGATGAGCTGAAGTAGAGATTTTCAGACATACACTTTAAGAGTTTAGTGTTAGGGTTCACCTGATTTTTTTAGCTTCTGAAAGAGAAGAAGGGAGGAAGGGCTTAAAATTTCAATGAAATATATAATCCATCCTTTGCCTAAACCCTCCAAGTCACAGCATGCTCACCACCTGCTTTACTTTTACACATGCAGCCTGGGCTCAGCAGGGAACAGTCTGTTGCAGTGAGGATTTCAATACAATTGCAAGGGCAAATGCTACAACTCAATCTGAAGTGAAGAGGGAGAAATATAAACAAGATCTACTGAGAAGCAAGCTTACAGCCATTAGCGGCACATTGCACGTATGTGCACCTGTGAGTTTGCACACATAGCACGAGCTTGGAGACTTGCCTTGTGGCACTGGTTACAACTGGGGGAACAAGCCTATTAGACAGCAACACTCTTCAACGACTTTCTGCAACCAAAGTTAGGAAACAAACAAAAAAAATGATATATATATATATATATATACACACACACCAGAAGATGTTCAGCACGGAGTTCAAAATAGACTTTGCGACAAAGATTCAGATGTATGAATAAACCATCCATTTCCACAGCTCAGTGATTTTCTTTGTGCATTCAGGAAAGCCAAACAGAAAACAGCCTTCCCTCCTCCACCATGCAGAAAGCCCTTCTTTGCCCTACCTTTTGTACTGTCTTGTTGCAAAAGGTATGCAACACCACCTCACTGCCCGGCACTTTGACAATTACCCGATGAAAAACTGTGTAATCACAAGAAGTGACAAAAGTAATCCACGAGGATCTGCAAAAGACATTACTTATATGGGAAAGGCTTGGCAAATACTGACCTTCCCTGCGTAACTCAGCGGCAGGTAATCTGCACTGTAGTTATTAACAAAGACAGTCCCATAAGCCTGATACGGTCAAATGATTTAGCACATCCAGGTAAAACTTTTATACTGCCCCTTAATTTACTACCCACTAGCGACCCTCCTTTTTATCGGACGGAACAGGATAGATTAGATCTTCCATGTAAATTTTATGTTTTGTCATCTAGGAGATTTACAGCCTTATTGCACCTCCTGCATTCAATGAGGTAAAGCAATGTAACAGTTGTCTCACAGTGCATGACACCGTAGAGCTTGATGCTTCTGAACAGCACTGACTACCACAGGATGCATCAGCCAGAAAAACGTTCAGGTATGGAGAAATTCAAGAGGCAAACAAGGGGCACATTACAACAGCAAGGCTCAGTCAGACCCTACCAATACACTGAAAAGAGCTGGTTGAGAATTTTTTATTTTGAGTGTAAATATCATTTTTGTAAAAAAACGATCCCATAGTATTGAGCTCCTCAACTCAGTTAGGAACTGTAGCGCTGAGTAACTCACGTTTTGGTCCACAACAGCACTGGAAATAAAATATTGCAGAAATATACTACTTGCAGGAACAAATTCCCCAGATTTGTGTATAAAAGCTTCTATTACCAACAATAAAAATGGCTGGGTTAAAAATCTCATACTGTATCTCCCTCAGCAGTTGCCTTAAAAAAATAAAATTTAAAAAAAAGCCTAATACAGATGATGATCCATCTGTGTATATGGTGACTATAACAACAACTTCCATAGCCACCAAAGCACAAAACCAAACTACCCTTCAATTCAGAAGGTAACCTGCATGTCTTCTGCCACAGCCCCATGTTTGTGAAGATCTCCAAAGCACAGTATTTTGATCAGCTGGCTGGTACGCCATCTATTAATGGGTTAACAAAAAGATAAGCACATGCTGCCCTCCCCTCCTTGCACTGCAGTGCCAACATTTTCCATACAAGGGCTGAAAAATATGACAAGTGACAGCTGTAATGGGATGGACAGGTGTCTGATTACAGATAATGTTATTGTTTACTAAGCCACATCTGAGCTTCCTTCAAACGAGCAGGTAAAGAAAACAGCTAAGCAGGTTGTAATTCAGAAAGACAGATCTTTTTTAAAAGAGAACTCTTGACTCCACATTTAATCAAGGTAAGCTAGATTATGAGCAGTCGGGCAGCCCAGCGTGCGATATGTGCTATTAATAATACATCAAATAAGCTCTGGGAACTTCCTGCTAAAATCATTATTCACAAGCAAGTTTATTGAAAATTTGATCAAAATAAAGAACAAGTATGTAGCTTAAGAATGTGTTACATGAAACATGAAGGCTGAGTGTAGTACCTGAAGCATCAACTCTTACATATGCCCATAATATGAGATACATCAAGAGCCCATTTTTCAGAACACAGATATGATGCATGAACATTAGCTCTTACATCTGAAAAGTAAAGGTTAGACAATATCTTATAACTCATTTCTCAAAACCAGGTGAAATTAAATGAGAGTACTTTAATAGTTACCCCATGTTTCCCAATTGCTTAAAAATCAAAAGGATAGCGCTTGGTTTGTTCGGAACACCAGTACCATTCCGAGCAGGAAACTCATCATAATCTGATTTTGGAGTTGCGCTCTTGTTTTGATGGATATGCTTCTTGAAATTATTGTCAGCATCCCAAATGCTGCAGGGGAGTAATGAGTTTTATCTGATTTCAGTCAGAAGTGAGATTTGTGTATATCATTCTCCTGACTAGACAGAAATAAATTAACTTATCACAGTACTTGGGAGTCTACAAAACTAGCTTCTGTAGAACTGCTGATTCCCCACGTGAGCACTGGGTCTGTCTATCCCAAAGAGAAGCCTGTTATCAAAACACCCGACCCAGCTGGCTCTGCAGCGACGCAGGGCAATCCCATCAGAGTGCATTGAAGCTGGAGGCAGGACCGGAACGCAGCCACGCTGCTGTGAGCTGCACCCAGCTGTGAGGGACCAAACTAAAGTCACTGGCTTACTGTAGAAATATCATGGTAACGGTGCATTTCAGCCATTATTCACCGGGATCATATGTCACGTGAGAAAATAAAAAGCTCTAAATTTCTTTGCCAATTGTCAGAGATATCAAGGACCTTTTTCACACATTGATTTTTGGGTGTTATTTACTTTACAACAGTAGGAATATCCCTTTGCATGTTCCAGATATAAGGAAGCTAAAGAAGTAATCTATATGAGCGTAAGACAGGATATTGAACTAGATTCCCTGAAGCAGAAGTCACTGGCATAGAGGTAATATTTCAGAAGGATGGAATTGATTTCTGACCTAGTACTTTAGCATCCCACATTCATGAGCGCTCATATTGGAAGAAAACAAGTCGATACGAGAGGCATATGAGATTTAAAAGGCTACAGAGTACAGTAGGATAACAATGGATAATTTACACGTGATGCTTAATAAGCAACTGCAGAAAAGCCAGAAAAGCTAGCCTTTCCTTTTGCCTGTGCCCAGTGCAGCTTTTCTTTTCCTTTACAGGTACAAAGTGAATTTTATAGGGTGATCTCAATAAAGCTAAGTCAGGCTACCAGCTAACTGTCAGGAACACACCTCTGGTTGTTGTGAGCCATGAAACTTCCTAGCAGGACAGGATATTTATTCTCACAAGTGCATTTTATTAGCCAGTAACAGCAGCAACTAAGGGGTATCCAAGTGAAAGTGTGTAAAGCTTGCTTTTGCCAGTTCAAATGGGTTGGGTTGGTCTGACAGCTGCCTCTTTAGGGAAGGGCTGTACTTCCTTCGGTTCAGCATCCCTATTTAAAGGACAGATTCCCGCATGCCCAAATGGAAAAGTTGCAGGGAAGTTATGCACCACAGTGAGGCTTTCTTGAACTGAGCAATGTGTTTCAGTGTCAGAGAATACATGCTAAATGGGAACAGCACTAGTGGACCATTTTACTGCTTTCTGTGGCACTCACCACTTCTGTTCCTGGTTCTTCCTCAGTAAATCTTGATCAATGACAGCCTTTTCAATTTTATCTCAGTCTCAGCCTCTCAGGATTTGTAAATTAAAAAATAAATAAATAAAATTAAAAACACCACTAAAAGAACAGTCTTAGTTACCTTTCTCTGATTTGTCAAAATAATCAAAAGAGCTCATAAAAGAGTAAGTAAAAGGACGGCTCTGAGTAACGTCACTGCTATTCAGCACTAATAGTTCACTTAAATCAAATCCCAATCTTATACTAAAAAGCTTCATTTTACTTCTTTAAGTAAACCTATATACTAACAATGCCAAGTATTGTCAGATTAAAATATGAGACAAATTAACCCTCATTAAGAAAATGCACCTGCAACACAGCCTACCAACTGTGAAAAAGCAACTGTTCACGAGATTTGCATTCGTATTGTCTTCACCCCTCATTAAACAGCCCCGCTGAATTTCGCTGATCAGCCACTGGCTGCTCTGTGTTCGGCAGGAGACATCTCTTTGGAATCATGGCAATTATGGAAAATCAAATGATTTGCTCAAAACAAAAAGAGCCAGTCGTTTATAAAAGTCATCATTCCTTCCTGCTTTTTAAAAGAAAACTTTATTCAAGAAATGTCTCTAGCTACAAAGAATATTTTAAAAATTGGGATGACAACTTTCTAAATTTTGGTTAGGATTTTATTTTTGAGTAAGGAGAAGCAAAAAAATACATAAAATACTAGATGGAAACATCACTACGACTCAACATAAGGGCTGTAGAAGAAAGACCACCAGCTCCAAGACCTAATCCAGACAGAAGTGTTTTCAAGCTGCTTTCACAAAGACTAATGCAAAAACTTTATATTGGCATAAAACATTGCCCTGCACACCATTCACTTTCACCAGTTTCTGAAGGCATGAAGGTACAAATAAAGTAATAAAAGCAAAGGTGAAGCAGCCCAGGCTTTGCTACTCATTTAAGCTGTGCAGTTAGCAGCGTACTAATGAAAAGGCTGTCAAACCATTTGAATGCTTCCAACCATAATAATCAGAAGAACACAATTATCTATAATACATTTAAACAAAAATAACTTGATCAGATGCTCTATTTGTTTCTGCTACATTTTGTACATATTGAGAGCACCACATTTTAGCTCGTGGTTTGAGAAATACGGAATCAGGACCCAACTAAGAAATATGGATATCAGACAACAAAGTGATGGGTGCTAGGAAAAAGTAGGTAAAAAATCTCAACCAGGTTACTTGGAGCACCGGAGCAGTTCCACTTCAGTGTGAACAGAAATAGTTATCTTTTAATTTCATAGTTAATTCAGAACTTTAAAAACAATTAGTTTGGTTGCTTTTGTGCATTCCTCCCCATCCCCAGCATCCTTTCCAATGTCAGTTCAGAGTTAAAATGTCACACTCATCTCTTTGAGACATCTCAAAGAGATGACACCTGTATTAGTAATCCCATCAGAGTACCTGTAAGACACCTGCATTACCAGCTCCAAGTTTACAACCTCTTTCAGCACAGAAATGGGACTACGTGGTGAGTAAGTGGTCACCAACGTTTGAAACAACACCTACAAAACGTTGCAGCCAGGCTTCAAGTTCGGAGCCATACAGAGAAGCCACCTGGGAATCGGTGAAAGAGAAGTAGGAGGAAACGAGGAGGCTTAGCTATGATATTCACATCTCACCTGCTCCGACAGCCCAGCCTAAGTCAAGCAACTGGCACATAGCAAAATTGTGCAGATGGCCAGACATCCGTATCTGGCCCATAGCACTTCCATTGCACCCTTGCCAAATACCCAGCCAAAGAAGTCGGTGTCCTTCAGCCAAACTCCGGCACAGAGCACAGTTCAGTTGTAGTAATTCTCTGCAAGAGACTCGTTGCTTCAATCTGAGCCGTCCTACTCAGTGCGTCAACCAAATCTGAGCCATTCAGCTTATTTTTTGTGGTTTCCTGTATAACTGGTGTTAGGCTAATAGCTGGAATTATTTTGGCACAGACCTTCTAGAGATGGGGCTCCTATACATCCCTGATCTCTGTTGGCTGCACATCACCGAGGTCTCCTGCGATGCTCAGCTTCAGGTAAGCCAAGTTCTGAAGCCACGTCTGGATCTGAGCCTTCCCCAAGTATTTCAAGCAAAAGTGACCAGCTACAGAAATCCAATGCAGAATCTGAGATAAGCTAATCTAATGCCTTAAAAAATAACAATTACAAACAAAGGCCTGGCTAGCTGTGTTATGGCCATTTCATTGCGCTATGCCTGTCCTTCCATAGCATCCCCAGGGCTCTGGTAATATACTTTCTTTCCCCAGGGAAATCTCACTGCCCAAGGTGATTTTGTAACGACAAAGCACGATGAAAGCCAAACGCCGACATCCTCTCTAACTGGGCTCAGTAACGGCTTTGTTGCGTTGAAGAGGAGCAAAAGTTGTTCTTTATTGCAAATATAGCTTGGTCTGCCAGAGTGGTCTGCGATTGACGGAGGACCTTCCAAAACTTTGATTTAGAAAGAACAGAAGGTTGCTGGTGTTCTATAAGAATGCCTAGAGGGGGTGAGGCAAGAGTCCACTGAGTCCTCTGCCCTGCCCACCAACAGACATTGAGGAAAGATGAAAACGACATATGACGTGTGTAGTGATACTTCTGGTTACCCCTCTCTGGGTCAGGTACGCCAGACCCAGCCTCCCTGTACCTCACAGCCCACCATGGTTTCCTTTTTTCGCTCCCTTTCACACATCATATTAAACACAAAGTTAGCCTTTGGACACGGGCTGCTAAACATCTACATACAGCTGCAAGCACGCGTGCCTACGTCCTTCGTTGACAAACCCAGCACAGAGAGCCTCCTCCGCTGACTGCCAACGGAAAGATAATGCCTCACAGACCTCATTTGATTTCTTTGTGTGCGTTTTCTCCCTTCAACTCATAGCATAATTAAACCGAAAGATTTAATACTCATGGATCATTGGGTGGGGGGAATTATTCCTCGTTGATTTTCAACTTACTCAACAAACCCTGCTAACCCTAAGGTCATCCATCAACTGAATGGTTATGTTATACATTATCCAGGACAGACAAAGGAAAATTCTTATGTAATTCTCCATCAAGAAGTGCTATATTCTCTGTAGTTTTTAAATATATTATTCATGTACATCTCATATGGCAGAGTCACAAAGATAATGTATCAGGCATGAAAAATGTATCACTGTCCATGTGATACATCTATGCTGGAATCAAATGTGAATTATTTTTTTATTTAAATAAAAGATGTTGTACAGACATTCTATACCTCTCTAGTAATACTGAGATATTATATTCATACAGCCAGAACCTGCTGTTGCCATGTATTAGGCCGTTCCAAATAACTTGCAGTCATTTCTGTTCCAGGCCTGCAAATTACAGTTAAGCAATTATTTAGGAAAACCTTGTCTTGATCTAAAGCCCTCACATGAACATGTCACCTGATTGTTCCAGTGTTTAATTATCTGTATATTTTCCTACATGGTCGACCATGGTAGAAGCATACCAGACTTAGAGAAGTCACCACACGTTTCTCCATTATTACGACACTCTTGTGGAGGAGATGCAAATGTATTTTCATATTTCTAGATGTGGTCAGTTTTTCAAAACTAAATGCCACAAGGAAATGTAGTAGCCTGCACTTCAAACACAGGTGAATTTCCTTGGTACTGCTTCTCGCAACAGAAATGCAGACTAGACCATGCCTATGAAAAAGAACATGACAAACGGCTCCAGGAGAGAGTGAGAACTACCTCTTGTCAGATGCCCCTCAGAAAGCCAGACCACACTACTGCAAAGCACACAGTAACAGCACAGCCAGGTGCAGTAAGAAGCTCAAGGGACCAAGAAGCTGAAGAGTGAAGACTTGGCAGGTACTTAGAAGCTGCAGTTATCACAAAAGCCTCTCCAAAGGTCAAGTATGATATTGCAGGGCCAGCCAAGCCAAGCTCTTACTTCCCTTCAGTTCTGCCAGTTTCCTGCGGCAGTCCTGCTTGGACAAGGTCACATCCTAATTCTACTGCTGCATTGCTGTTACTGCTGTTACCTCAGCGCCTACCTGAGTGACTCTGAATGTTCATCTCTGTTCTGTCATAGGTGGTTTTGGACTACATCTATATGAACCTAGAGATTGTAAGAGTGAAAATAACACACCTAAGAATGCAGTAACCTCTATTTCCTCGGCAGTCTTGAATGTGAGGCTGGATTCTATAGTGGCATGCCAGAGCCCAAACGCAACCTGTGCTAAGAACACTTCAGTTGTATGCAGATTTTAAATTCCCTCTTACTGATCCGTGAAGCAAAATTTCTAGCAGAGGCCACATGTACGTGGTTGTCTTGGCCAAAATGAAGGTGCAATGAAGCTATGGGGTAAGTAATAAGACAAAGACAAGAAATATTCAAAGATCAAACAAGATGTAAACAGGTAAACACTCTCAGACCTCTGAACTGACACAAAAAGTGGTCTACACAAGTTCTTTAAAAAAAATCAGTTGAACTATCAAGAAAATTAGAGGTCAGCAAATGAACTTAGTACAGGAGAAATCCTAGTGGAGGATACATACCATGATGTTAAGTCTCATACGACATACTGTTCAAAGAAGTCTGATTTTTGTCCAAGATCCTGAGCAGAGCTACAGAAGCAGTAAAACACACACTGCAGCTAAGTACCTGCTGATGGGCATAATTAGATATGTTTCACTCTGCACATTCTCTTTTCAAAATGCTGCACTGGCAATCTCATCTTAATAACTCTACTCTTTGTTCAGCAGCACCTTTGGCACGCAGCCCAGTGAAAAGTAGGAAATAACTTGGAAAAAATGTTAACATAACAGAAAAACACAGCTATAAAACCATTCATCTCCCTCTCCCAAGTGCCATGGTGACCTGCTGTATGTGCACAGCCTGAATGTTTCTATTCCCCTCCTGGGAACCCATGACAGATAAAAGCTGCTCTTTTGCCTTTGCAGAAGCCCAAGTGACCAGTGTAGTTTTAGTTTATTCTGGAACTAACATCCCTTTTTACAGGTTATTCCTCCTCCAAGCGTCCATTTGAACCTCTTTGTGCAATTCTAACCTTTCTGAAACATTCTTGGATGCCAGAAATTGCATTGTGCAACCCATGACCCGGATCTACACAGAATTTGATGATTCACAGGACAAAATGATTTGACACGTAACCTGAGTCCTCCCTTCGCCTGCTGAGATCACAGATCAGCAGTTCACCTTGCATTTTCAGCAGTGTCAGGAATAGAACCAAATATTCAGGTACCTGGAGCTGCTTAGAGAAGCAGCCACTTGTGTACTGCAACAACCCTAATTCCTGAGAAGTATCACCCCGAGTTCAGCTTGCCAAGCCTGATATCCGCAACTAGCAGATTCTTACTGTAAACAAAACCCATATTATGTGGAGCATACTTCAACATTTAAGTCGATGCAATTTTTTTATTGTATATATCATGGTTACTTGCATAAAAAGTGCAAATCTTTTTGTTTTTCCAAAGATCTCATTCTGGCCCCATCGTGGCCTTTATAAATTAATCTGCTGTTTGTGTATGCCAAGAATAATTTTAAAATCCCATAAATTGTGAAATAAAGCACTATGGAATGAATGATAGATCATACCATTTTACCACTCTGGTGAAAACTAAACTTTCTCAAGATCACACTGACAGCCATGGAAGCTGTGCAAACACTGCAGTTTGCAAATGAATAGCCTCTACATATCAAACCCATAAATGCGTGCTCCTCTGTACAGAAACTTACCATTAGATTATTTGTTTTTCCACACAAGCCATCCTTTGCTGATATCCATGAAAGATACAAGATATTCTTTTTATTTTTTTTTCCCCCCTCCCCTTTTTAAGTTCTGGTTTCTTTTCTCTCAAGTGCTCCAACAAGCAAGACTCTCCTATATATCTATCCTCCCCTAGAACCACAACCTTAATAGTCATCTCCCTGGTGCTCTAACCCACAAAACTTTTTCACACCTTGCATGTGATGACAAACTGGTTTGTCTGAGTGACCTGTCTAGGCAGATTTGCAGCCTCAAGACAGATTGCAGTTAGAATCCAGAGAATGGACAAAAAAAAAAAAAAATGGTCATTTATGCTTTGTAACTAGAAAAAGTAACACTAGGAAACAGATAGCTGATAATACAGTTCATGCTACGACTCCCGTAACTAAAACGGCCAAACAACCATTAAATTATCCTCTACAATTAATTTCTCTTTGTATCCAAGCAAAGCTCTGCTGAGCTTGATCTGAAGGTACAGAGACAGGTGGCTGCCAATGAGAAAATCATCCATGGCAATCATGCTACCATGATGACATCCAAGATCGTGATACTGAAAACTAGCATGAAATCACCATTTTGTCACTCGGAGGTCAGAAGATAATAGGTGAATAATTGGTGCAGTTGTAAGTGACCACCCAAGCTTTACTGATTAGCTTTTTCCAGAGAGCGCAACCACAATACCCATTACAAAAAAACAGGATGATGAAATAAAGTTTGTAGGTTATAACAGCTCTGAAGAGATGGCAGAGTCAGATGATTATGTAAGAAATATAACATTGGAGATGCTTAATTGCACTGGCTTCATTCCCATAGCCCACTCTGCCAATGGATGAGTAAATCACCTGAAAAGTATGAAAACACTAAAGACGCAGAACCACCACTCCGTGACAAACTCAGACCTTTTTCTATCTTACCTCATCCTCAGTGACATTGCTACAGACAGCCACAACGTGACTCATTCTACCCAGGAAAAGTTTCTTAACACCAGTTTATATTCTAATATGGCTGAATTTTTTAAAATAACAACTGAGTTATCAACAGCACCGAAGTAATTAGCTGTAGATTAGGTTTTCCTAGTACCTTAGAGCACCCAACTCTTACTGAATTTCAGAGGGATGTGATTACCTCAGGCACTTTTGAGAATATCAGTCTTCACTCTTGCTGTATTCCTAATATGATTTGAGGAGGAAAATCATCTTCACTGACAATGCTGTCCAGGTTTCCAAGTGTTCCACAGTATTTAGTTGATAAGTTTTGAGTTCACATTCTTAAAAAATACAGTTTTGAAAATCATTTCAGTAGCTTGGGAACTGAAACTGTTTTCAGGAGTTATCTGGCAGTTAAAAGCCTAAAACTAATGAAAAGTCAATACTACTCAAGTATTGTTGAACATTTCATTCACATGTCAGTAGCATCCCAACTTGGATTTGGAACACAATGATCTTCAATTTCATACTCAAAGACTGAGGATATTTAGTAAATAAATCTTCACTGAAGACATTACTAAAATCAGCAAAAATACACCAAGGCACAGATTTAGATACTATTACCTGAAAGGCAAGTGTGCAAGCCAGATGACACTATCCTCTTACAAAATTTCATAATTCCCCTTAGCTTGTGTGTTGTTTCTATGCTAATTGTGCTACCTCTCGGCGTAGAGATGGTTTATAGCAAGAGATGCTTTTAGCAAATTTCAAGGTACAATTTGCTGCAGTAATTGCAGGACAGCAAATTGGTAACAAAGACTAAGTTAAGCAAAACATGCTAGTAAGAGGTCTTTTACAGAGTAAAGCTCTCCTCAGCTTTAAATAATAGCAGCAAGAACTATTATCTCAGACACCTACAGCAGGAACATCCTTCACGTGTAATTATATGTTTAGCAGCACTGTGGGTAACAGAAAGCAGACCTCTGGAGCCTGCAAGTGCCACAAAAAGCAAAGATAAAACATTACCAGTCTTCATAATCCTTCCAAATATGAGGATCTGTCTTACCCTAAATTCCACATATTTCCTCACCACAGTGGTTTATTTGTTTTGTGTTCTTGTTGTTGTTGTTTGTTTGTTTGTTTTAAAGCCACCACTGGTATTATGCTTCCCCATCATGTCTGCCAGGCCCCTAAAACTCAGTTTCCAAGAACCACTTTCCTAATATCAGATTCAACCATTTCAGTTAGTGTTTGATTAAGGATTTCTCCCTAACCACATTCAAAGGGTTGAACATCACCTTTTGTTCTCATTCTATAGCTGATTTTGGTGAATGATCAATAGAATGATCATTGGAATGTGAACAGTGCCAGAAGAGTAACAAACGCAGTCAGTGACAGACAGGAAAGTGAACAAGCCTGCTGGATGCAGAGACACTATCACATCTGTGCATCTAGGGGTTGGCAGAGCAAGGGTACTTGGTGAGGAACGGTCTCTGGCTTTTGCTGTGCTGGCTTTCTTTGTTCCTTCTTGCCCAAACCATTACACAGCTTCTGTATTCTTTGAGCATTATAATTGGCACAGATACCCACATCTGTCCTCTCTCACTTATTGCTCTTAGCATTACTTTAGTGCCCAGGGGCTCTGTTCTGACTCAGCGTTTCCACTGAGCAGGACCCTGCACAAAAAAGGCAGAAGAGAACCACTGTGCATGCCCTGCAAAGGGCACCACTTAAAGTGCAAGTTAGGAGTCAGCAGATGTTCAGGGTGCAGCAATCCACAGCCCAGGAGCACACTACATCTGATCTCATGTTTCTAAACCTATTACCTGTACAGTAAGTGGCACGCGTGCATGCACCAGGAATGAGCATACCTAATGGGCAGCTAGTTTAGCTCGCAGGCTGAAAAACTTGCCAGAAGTGGAGGCATTGGCTGATCAGGTGTCCAGGGTGCTGAAAAGGCCTGTACAGCAAGGAGTGAGAAAGTACCAACAGGTTGTAGAACATTAAATGAAGTAAATCTAGAGAGAAATATTTGTAATCATGGAATGAAAATTCAAATTGTATCCTTTGTGCTTTTGTGTCATGCTACTTTTTCACTCTCCTTAGATACCCTTCCTCACCTTTGATTTTATAGGTGCATAAAAGATGAAGAATACCATTTAATTATCAATTTTGGTAACAGGAACTGAAAATATTCAGGTTGAAAATGCCCTGAACACTTTTGAAGCCCAAAAAGTAAACCTGAAAAATTCTACAAGGAAAAAAAAAAATCCAAAACAAAAAAATACACCAAATATAGAAGCAGGTCCAGGCTACTGAGTTAACAGTTTTTGCCTTCAGTTTCAGAAGGATGTTTTTTTTTCTTTGCATTCATTATACACAGTATTATCAAGTACTTTCCAGCACACACTAGAAATAATCCAGCTGCTTTTTATCTATTCAAAGGGCAAAAGCCCAATAGCATACAGCAATAACACAGGAAAGTGGTATTGATTGATGGCACAATATACTAAATTCAAAAAATGCCCTCATTTGGCTATATTCCATTCCCCTCTGACATAAAAATGAAGAAGGAGCCAAGGCAAAGGAATCATGAAGGACAACAAAAGATATCTTGACTGAACTCAGACACTGGCACCGCATTAGTCCAAGAGACATGAATAGTTACTTGCAAAGTCTATGGCAGGCAGGGATGGGAAAGCCACAGGTCAGCCTTCGGCATTTCTTGCTCTGCAATGGTTTATTTAGAAGCCCTGGTTGCTCTCATTTTGCCATTTTAAAGGAAAGCCTGTCAAGTCTGGTAGATTTTACAAAGGAGTCACAAGAGAAGTGCTTGGATTTTGTAACTTGGAGGGGAAAAAATTCCAGGGGTAGGATTTTAGGAATACCAAACTCAGCCACAGCCAGCGTTTCTAACTCGAGTTCAGCTTCTCATGGAGGTACCAAATAACGCTGCTAGTGTTGAGAGCATTAGCGCTGCAGTGGGACATGGTGGCTGCTGAACATTAGAGTAAGTGTCCCTATGTTCTTCTATATCCAAAAAGTCACAGGTTTCTTCATTATTTTACATGGGGGAAGCGTCATCCATAGGTTACTTTGGAAAACAAACACTTTCAGACTTTGGAATGGGTGAAACTCCAGTGTTCGCTTTAGATTTAAGTTATTACTCTTTAATAGGAAATCCAATACAAGCACAGACACTTAATTACTTATGAATCGGTCCTCTATAAATATTAGACCATACATTAGGTTCTTTGAAAGCAATTCTTCTGCTTCCTGAGGTCTAGTGAAGAATAACTTGCAATAAAACAGCAGTATGCCACAGCATAAAGGCCTTCATATTTTACCAGAGCTAAGAGAATGAAAGATTCAGATGCTTTAAATCCTCCTTGACATTAAAAATCTTGGGAAAGAAATCTATATAGAGACCAATATACAAACTCCTTTATGATAAGAGCTCTGCTGCTTTCAGACCACTATTGTACTAAGTTTAGTACTCAAAGTCTCCTAGCAGGGGACAAAGCCTCACTCTCCAAAATTAAAAATTTTAAATTTAGAAGCCAGAAGAGTTCTGATAAGCTCTAGACAGGTCAGACTAGATTCAGACCCTTGTTATTTTAAATGTGCCACTTAATAACTACCGAAGTATCAGTGACAGATGGAACAAGCTGCATCAGCAGGGTAGCAACTGGACTGCCAGCCTCCAGAGGGATATTTAGCTACAGACGGGCACATGTGTAGCAGGAGCCTTCAAGTACCATTTGCACCATGCTATGAATCTTCATCTTGTAAGGGATCTGAACAGAAGCGACACTTGGCATTTCACCGTTCTCTGAAGACTTAGGTGTTCTCTCACAAAACACTATAAATCTCCAGCAAGGGAAGAAACATATTTAGTAATTAACCTCCACTGGGACTTTAACATTGACCACTAGCAAACTCTGTAAAGCGCTGGAGATTGATCAACACAACCGCCTTGCTGACAGGTGGGCTTGCCGAGGGACAGCCCAAGCAACAACAGACCATGGGACTCAGCGTAATGTTCTTCAACGCCTCGTTTACTTGGAGGAGTGGCAACAGTCTTAGTTTCTATGGCACTCATGGCATCCAGCTGGCAAAAAGGTACATGTCTAGTTACTATTGAACTTGTACGCCCAGTATTCATACCATGAACTTATGCTGATAGCTTGAGTTTCCCTGTAAGACCTGAATAAGACTGGCCATGAAACCAGCATCGTAAGTTACAAGTCATCACAAATCAAAGAATGCGTACAATTCTCCTTCCCCCATCATCCACGCAGAATTGTGCTCATCTCACAAGAATCTCCTTCATCTACATGAGAAAATAATCCCATTCAAAAATGTAAATAAAAAACCCCATGATATCTTCTAAGATGAACAAACATGAGCTGCCATCATCTTTTAATTCTACCTGAAACTGTATACTTCAGTTGTAGTGACACTGAATTTGATCTTACAGCATCCTGTTAGAAGAATAAAGGTTACAAAAGTAGTTAAGAACGCCCCTTTATAGCTCATCATCAAACCACTGCCAGTTATTTTAATCACAGTTAATGTCATCTGCTGTCAGAAGAGATTTTTATAATGTGCTGTCACCAAGATTAGAAGTGTAGCAGCAATTTTATATTTGTGTTTAGGCTATGGAGGAAATTTTTATCACCTAAAAACATCCAAGAAAATTACTAACTTGTGTGTGTGTGCTTACAAAGGAGTGAAATGAGATATTTCAATTTCCTCAGTAGTGGGGTGGAAAGGTAAAGGAACAGTTGCATATTTTTGTCCATTTCAATAAATAAATAAATAAATAAAAACACCCCTAAGTGAATTTTAATGTGTACAAAAAACCTGAGTGCTTCTACTATATAATCTTGTCTTGGAATTAGGGACCTGTTAAAGTGAGGCACAGCAACATTCTTAATAAAACCATTGTCTTGGAGGGAGAGAAGCTTTAGTGCATTTCAGGACTTCATCAATGCATTCTGGAAAAAAAGCAGCAAACTGATGCACATGGGAAGTTGTTGTTTTTCCAGGCTACTTTCAGAAAATTATTTTTATTTAGCTGTATTGTCTGTCAATATTCCTGAGCAAAGATCACTTCCACTATCACCAAGCATCGGTCACATCCTGCCACATCCCACTGACAACAAAATGCAGAGCGAGTAGTAGGGAATACAGGGCAGAACTTCTCAGATCCTTCTGCGACAAGGTACATCAGTTGCTAACAAGTGCACACGTTTACCAAGCACTTGTCTTGGTCATACAGCAGCAGCATCATATTGGTCTTACCGCAGATAGCGCATACAAGGACTCCCCAGTCAGCTGAGTTCATGATATGCTGATTTTTCTCATTTATGATGATCTCACTAATTTTCAACAGAGTTACTCCCATTAACAAAGTTAAAATCTTGCAGGTATTTGCAGAATCCGGGCAGTAGACTAAACTCACGGGATAGGGGATGATTTTTTTTTTTTAATTAAGTGTGTGAACAGTGCAATGAAACCTCAATTAAGATCTCTAGAGACTAGAAACATCCAAGTAATAAAGCCTCAATGGTGATGTAGCTTGCCATGTGCAGTTGGCACGTTAGATCCCAGCACACCAGTTAATTATTTTGATTTACAAGAACACACATGCTTACTAGTGGGAAGGGTTTTGAGCTGCCCTTATTGAATGAACAGTAGTCTGTGCACTTCACAGGCTGTGGCAATATTCAAATCACATTTCAAATGAATTATCATATGGTAGCATTTTGGTCTGGCTTCCCCTCTCCGCTCCCACTTTCTCCCACACTCCATGTTCCATTGATTAGAAGTTAACGAAGCTCTGACTCTACAGAACTTCCTCTACGATTCAAGTCAGAAGTATGACCAGGCAAAATTTGAGACAAATTCTAGATAAACATCACACACGTTCACTACAGCTACAAACCTGACACTCAGGCCATGTTCACCCTGGTTTATGAATCTTTGAGTAAACTATGGCCAAGTTTCAAAGAAATATAGACTAAAGCTGTCCTGAAGTCCCAGTGCAAGGGATTTCAAGTGCTTTGGGCAGAAGGCACAAAACTAAACCAGAAGCCGTGCCTTTTTTTTTTTTTTACCCAGCAAATTCCACTAAATTTCAGTTCAGATAAAACCTTAAACCCAAAAATGAGAGTCTGGAAAAATCTCCCCAAAACCAGGGGAAAAATGCCTTGTCCCAGATCAAGCAGACATCTGAAGACCTGGTTTCACAAAGCCCCATTAACCATATTAAGGCAGAAACTAACAGACCCTTGCTGGGTAAATTGCTGCTGACAGTTGGAGCTTTTCCAATGAAAATGTCTTATAAGCAATAGGGACATCTCAAATGAGAAGGATATTGGAAATCCTGCTCTGAAACAGCTGCTATTTCTCATGTTATCACCCACTTGGGAACTCATGTCCTTGCACAAAACACATTTTGCATGAGTAAGCCACGGAGCTGGGTCTGGAGCACTCAGAACAGTGGAAGTGACTCACAGTCTAGGCTCATATGTGACCCATTTGGTTTCCCCTGAAAGAACCCATGCCAGCCACGGATTTGGCATGAAACTGCCCAAAGCCTGACTATCAAATACTTTAATGATTTATGATGAACCTATACAGGCCTAAGTTCCTCCATGCCATTCATCATCTCTGCTTTTGTGCACAACAGAATTGGGGTAACAGGATCAGAAAGGCCTTTGGGAAGCAGGCAGGATTTTTCCCTTCCCAATGAAGTAATCACTAGGAATACCAGCACGTGCTTACATCCCTCATCCTGTACACAGCTTTCAAACTGAAGTGCAAAGCTTTCTGTGGTTAATCATGTATTTTAAATTTTGTCCTTTCTGTAACTGAGGTATTTTTTCTCTGTTTTCCTGGATTAGTAGCTTAGGAAACTGTATATTTAGCTCTTCTTATTATAGAGGCACAATGGAATGGAAGTCTCATTCCTATTTCTCTCTCACCCACAGCTTAAACACAATTAACTTTTCATTTGATGCATTCTTCCTGTCTGCACTCATAACGCTCCCCCAGGAAATGAGAACCAATAAGTCCTCCCCGAGAGTAGAAGAGCAGGGTACTGACCAAATATTGTATAATGATATATTATAGGCATATGGGAAAAAAAAGTTAATTAAAGACCACAGCTATCCTTTGGGAAAATGTTTAATATATTAGGCTCTTGGAGCAGAACAATGCAACATAAACAAACCCTCCCTTTTCAGAAACTGTGAATACCCACGTTTGGAAAAAAAAAAAAAATCCAGCACTATTATTATTGGTCATAGGCTATATTTATGTCTAATAAGATACGCAAAGATCACACCTTCATGAACACCATCATGACATTTTTCCACACAGAAGAAAAATGGAAGTTTGAATCACATGAAGGGAAATCCTAAACATATAGTCTACGTGCCAGCAGGTTTGATGACAAGAGAGAAATGCCTTACCCAAACCACAAAACAGGGGGAACATGCTTTGCAGCAGGGTCTGAGACCCTGGCTGGAAGAAAACAATCCAAACTTCCTACACAGTTTCACAGCAACCCAGGTATCCCTGCTCAGTGGGCCAGTGGCTATGTCTGACACACAGATCCCAGCCAGGAAAAAAAAAAAAAAAAGAGAGAGAGAAAGAGAAAAAGACTACACGCTCAAAAGCAGAAAGCACAGGAGAGACCTGTGAGGATGCAAGTTACAGTGAAACACACCTGCTTCCAGCCTTGGGGAGGGCACACAACATGAATAATTGACAGCATTTACGGTTTACCTTCAGTTTCAAAATTCAAGCCAGAAACATCACAGAACTCTGAAGTTGTGTGTTCAGTGTAAATGAAGAATAAATACAGTTAGAGAATGGCTGCAGCTACACACTTGAACTGTGAGCTTTTTCTTTTTAAAATCACATGTAACATGCAGCTTGCTGTACTTAACGTACTTCCTTAACTGGGACACCTGGCACTTTTTAGATCCTGCCATAAAATTTAAGTGATGTGTACAGCTTCCCCCCCAGATTCTTATTTTCACCAATAGATCTTAGAATACTTTATTTTAATGGGTATTTTACAGGAGGGAGAATGACAACATAGCCCACTGGGGTACTGCCAAAGCTGTCATTTTTGTCTAAATCGTAAGTCTGTGCTGTATCTTATACGCAATGCTACCAGCTCTAATGAAGAGGTCAACCTTTAAATAGGGTACTTGTGGTACTACCAGCAGTGTTAGGCAGGCACCTCAAAGGAATGTCCTTCTTGGTATTTGTTTGGAGACTTTAAAAAAAAATCTCCTCCCACACAAACTCCATAATCTGTACATGTACCATTTTTTCTTGGTTCTTAAAAGTAAACACATACATTTGCAACTGGGCCACCCACAATCTGAAACAAGAGTCATTTGTCTGAATAGACAGCAAGAAAAGCAGTCTCTGTGTTAAAAACACGCATGTATATTCTGTATGTTTGAAGTCAGAGCTCCTCTCTGAACAGAGCTATTGTACCTATGATTTATCAGACAACATATTGGTATTTACTTTTGCAATTACAAGCACCTTTTCCAATAACACTCAGATGATTGTTTCTTAAAAACAACCTCACATGAAAGGAATAATAAGCACAAAATGATGTTTCATTAAGACCACTAAAGAAATTTTATTAGCAGTTCCATCAGATTTAACTAGCATCTTTAGTATATGCACGTGGCTATGTATAATCTTTGTCAGATTTGTCAGCTTTTGATGGATGTTTTCACTCTCACAGTGTTATTATTACTCCTATAGAGTAATACCGGCAGCAGGGACCTATAGTTTATTAGACCTTGTGTTGCATCTGCCACAGTGCCCTGGGGCTGGCGTATAGTCATCTAATCCAAATAATACTCCTTGCAATTACACTTGATTGTTAACTGTATATATTCAGTTCCACTTACGTTTGACTGTTGTTCTCTGAGGTTTTCTTCAGACGAGCCATGCTTGAGCTCCCAGGCAGTAGGTGGGATAATCCAGATAATTAGAACTGAAATGCAGAGTAAAAATTATATTAATTGAAATAGTTACTAGAAGATTAAAACATCATTGGCAACACAGACCAACAGCATGGCTTTGAAACATTTTGGTCACACGTCTTAAAGGCAGCAGGTTAAAAACTTAACTTGGTACCACATGCTAATGCCACCCCAGTACAGCAGTCCTTCAAGAATTAAACCAAGGCAAGCGCACCTACTGCTCTGCAGTGCAGTTAGCTTCTTGTTGCGGAATAGGGGCAATAACTAAGAAGAGGAACCAACCCATCTGCAGCATTTGAATGGAGGTTGTGGAGCTGCTTTGTGGCAGCAGAAAGAATTCTCTCACTTGCCACTAAATATGGCTGCTCTGAATGCATAAGAATAAAAATGCAGTTTTGTACAAAGGAGAAAGAAGAATTCACGTTCTTTTATTTGCAGCAAAGTGACAGCATGCAAGCCAAAAGGCAGGAACATGGAAGAGAGGAACTAATGACAACACTTGCTTTCATTATCAAGTCAGAAAGCTCTTTGCCACAAGCCAGGTAAGCTTCTGCCTCAGGTACAGCAAAGAATCAACAAAAGCCAGAGACAGGAAAACAAGCATTTGCCACTATCAAATTATTTTGTCAAGTTATGCTTAAGGGTTGATTGATGCACTTTAACATCAAATAGCATTAAGTTTGGAAGCTCTCTGAGATGCGTAGTCATCATTCATCAGTAAAGCTTAAATTTTCAGATCAACCAGTGTGAGAGAAATTAATTTGGAAGCTGTCAAGATTTCTTTGTATAATTATGGTTCTGCAGCAATTAGGAAGTAAGTTTACATTATTTGTTAAGATAGATAATTGCTAAGCCTGCTATCAATAATAAAATAAGTTCTCTCTTCAACAATGTTTTAAGCTTCAAGATAGACACACAGACATATTTATTCACATAAACATTCACATTTTTCTGAATAAGCTTGCCTAGTTCAACACCATGAGTCTTGCACACACAGTTTGAATTACTTTACATTCAGGAAAAAAATATATTTTGTAGTTGTACCAGAAGGATCACTGTGGCCTCCTAAAAATAAATAGAATAATTAAATAATTAGTCATACCAGCAGACAAGCAAAGATGGTCTAAAAAATATCAAAAGACTGAAAGCATAAATCATGAATACAACCCATATAATCTTTGACCTACACACAAGCTACAAGGTTCAAAGGTGGCATTGCATTATGTATTTATTGCTTGGCTAAGCCATTATTCACCAGGCTTGATTTTAAGAGGTAGGTATGATGGGAGTCTTGTATGGGGAAGAATATATCATGAAATCGTCCATATACAGGATGGTACAGCTAATTTATCTTTTGTTGCCTTCTTCTCAATTTATGGCGCGGCAGCTTTCTACAAAATGAAGATTCACAATCTGATGCAAGAGCAGAACAAAGTGCAGCCATTCACAGAGCAGCCTTCACATTCACCACCGTCCTCAGAAGATCTACTCGTCATATTGATGAATGAAAAAAGGCAAACCGCACGGTAAGGCCGGAGGAGACAGAACAGCAAAGCACGAGGCTATTTCTACCCCAGCACACCACCACACACAGACATGTCTAGAGTGATAAAGACAGGACTGAAGCAACCCATCTGCCCCTTTGGGCGTCAGGATCAGATTGCTCAGCACTCCCAGTAGCACCTACTGGGGTGTGAGAACAACTACACCCCAGATCACCTCCAACCCTTTAGCCACAATCACACTCTGCTATCTTGTTCCCCTTTCCCTGGGCCTTCCTGAGGGTACCCTGCCTTCAGTGAACAGAGTCCAGTAGGGCTGAAATTCTCTATAAATTGGTAGGGCACCCACGATTTCGACTGCACTGTTTTTGCCCATTTCTTCCACAGTTCTTAAATTCTCAAAGGTCTTTGCTGGGCATTTCTACAGAGAAACAACACTTTTGTTGTGCATTAAAAAAGCAATGTGAGATCAAGAGTGGATCTTCAAAGCATCCATACAGATTTAGAAAGATAGGAACTCCATTAGATCCACACAGTCTAAGAGAACAGCTTCAGGGTCCCGCTGACAGTGCCTTTTCCAAGGCTGTGGTAACAGATAAAAGCCTTCTGTGCATCTCCTGCAGAAAATTTTACTAGTCTGAAATGTTATAAAACCGTAGACAGCCAAGCACCACTTAGAAGTAGCCATAAACCCTAAAACAGAGACAATAGCAACGTGAAAATATTAAATTCACCGTAATCCTAGGTTCTACGTGGAAACAAATTTGAAAATCTTGGTGTTTGTCTTTCTTAGCAACCCTTTGAGAAGTTGATTCCTTCTGGTTTCAATTTAAAATGATGATTGTACATTAGAGAAAAAATATTTTTTTTTCTCATTTCCCTCTGTATTTAAGTCTTATTTTAATTGCTTCATGAACTGGTATTCTATTCTTAAGGAAGGTTTTCAATTTCTGTTGAAAGTATACCAAATCTTTGTAAATATCTTGCTTTTGTTCCACTGGAGGATCACCACCAACACCACAGAAAACCCGCGGGAGAACAGCCGCAACAGGTGACCAAGAGTCCAGGGAAGAAGGGGTAAAATAAGATTTACCAGAAAGGCAAAAATCTTTAAACTGGTGTCAAAAGAAAGCGCTCAGGAACTACCATCCTCAAAGCATTAATTGCTTCCACTCATAATAAGAATATCTGCTTCAGTAATGTATCTTTTTTATTGTGGATTCACAAAATCCCTGGGGTGCTGTTTGCACATTTTAGTTGACAATTATCAGCCAACGAAGGTAGGGTGAACACAAAAGCCCAGCTTCATACAGCCTAAATTACACTTCAGTCCCTGTGTTTCACATTTCCTATTGGCTAAATGGCCTTGGAGGTCTGAAACAGGGCCCAAGGGCCTATGGTGAGACACTGTGCTAAGGGGCAGCACAAAGCACCAGCTGAGAACAGTATCAGTGCAAAGTGACTGCATCGTGAATGCGCAGAGGGTAAGCAAACAAAAACTGTGTGTAGAAGGCTTACAGAGAACCACTTCCCACATCAACGCAGAGCCCTGCTGTTCATGCAACAGACTTGTCACCTTCCAGCAAGCTGCAAGGGTCACAGTGCTTTAAATGTTCCAATTACTAATAATTTGACTCTCTAAGACTTGAAGCTCATAAACTGACATTTTTTCTCCCTTCAAACACATTAAGATATTTTACATTAACTGCCCAAAGATGTTTGAGTTAAAACCAGGATCTGGGGTCAACACACAGTCCTTTCATTGTGGGGGGCAATCCAGATCTTGATTCATTAGAAGTAAATCCCAAATCAAAGTGTCATGTTTGCTAAATAGAACTACTTCTCCCTGAGTTTACCCAGTAGAATTGTTTGTGCTCTTTAAAATCAAGAGCAGCGTTAATCCAGCTTCTGCTAATTCATTTGAAAAACTGGGATCTTGGCTGGTGGCATTTGCAGCCAGCAAGGGGCGTGATTTGCTCCTTATAGAGCTTGTGAAATGAAAAGGCAAATTTTCGTCTTCTCTGTTGATCACAAGAGATTTCTTAGGAGTTGCTTCATGCTGGAAGAACAAGACTACTAATTTTGACTCTATCCCATGGAACACAGGGTTGGTTTAACAGCCTGAAGGCAAGAGATTGTCTCTTACTAGGGAAAACTGAATCCTAACCACTGCTGTGCCCATATTCTGCTCTTGTCAGCAAGAAAACTATGTATCAGACCCCTTAATATAAAGTGTTCATAAAGCATGAAGAAAAAAAAAAAAGAAGAAAAAAAAAAGTATTACAACTCATGTATGAATGGGCACTCAGCTTCCACTGTATTCAGCTCTAACAGAGAGAAAGCAATTTCTGTAAAAACTTTTTTGGTGCATGCTTCCTCATATTGCCTGTGGGCATATTAAATAGCAGTTATTTGCAGTATTTACATTTTTTACCAACTTATCAAGAGAAAATCCAATTGTTCCTAATGACAGTCACTCTGTGCATCTCCTATTCTCATATATGGGGAAGCGTTTATTATCCATTTATAGTAATTAAGGCACTGATGTTATATGGATCCATAAAACCAACTTCATTTAACAAACAAAGGCTTTTTTCAAACTTGCAACATCAAAAATATTTAAAAATAAAAGCTGAATTATAACGTATAGCATATTTTGAATGACAAACTGATATCAGAAAATCTAAAGTAATCTTTGATTTGGAAAAATAAAACCATATTCTCTAAGATAACTCTTTTTCCTAAATTAGCTAGGAAGTGGAATAATTAACCAGCAGAAAATGACAGTGAGGTATATTTTACAACATCTGCCTTTCTTTATTCAAGCTTCTTTGTTACAAAATGCTTAGGCAAACTGTTTTTAACAAGTATGGCCACGTATGACCAGGGGGAGCTGGAACCTTCCCTAGCCCTTCACAGGCTTCACCATTTGTTTCTGATGCACAAAATACCCAAAATGAGCCAACGTTCTGTGTGCCTTGGTGGTGAAAATGGCCAGCCATGCCTGGGGTGCATCAATACATCTGCCACAATATGTCTGCATGTACTTCAGAAGACTAATGGGTCCTCTGAACATCACCACAACATCATCACAAGATCATGAGATGCTAGGAGAAATCCCAAAGCAGTGAAGTCCATGGGAACACTTGCATTAAACTTTGGGTTCCTTTTACGTCTTCATTCTCTCTGCAGAAGCACTGCACAACCACAGAACTTCATGAAATCAAACTGAGGTTTACATTACTTAATTGTAAATCTTCTTTCTCCTGTGGAGGGACCCCCAGTCCACAGGCATTTCTCCAGAAGAAACACAGCTCTTCATTTCTTGAAATGCTATCTTGCTCTCCATCAAGTCCTATTAAATTCTCTCTCTCGGCAGTGCTGTATTTATCCACTGCAACACATGTGAAATTAGAACTGGAATACTTTATAAGTGTTTTCTTCCTCCAGCCATGAGGTAAAACAAACCATGCTCCTCTGTAAATCCCTCCTGTAGGTGAACATCCAGTTCCAAGCACCACAATAGCTGTGGTGTTTTTTTCCTGGAGAGAGACGGAGTTCAAGTCTTCTCATGGCATAGAGTTTAAATGAAATGTTTGAAAGAGGTGTCTCACTGGAGCTTTACGAAGTTTTTGTAAAGATGCCCAAATCCTAGCAAGTTTACATTTCAATATAATACATAAAACTTGGAGTGTGTTTTCTAAGGTTAGCAAATTCTCCAGGCAGACTTGGGCTTTAGTTCAAGCAGATCTGGACTGATTTATACTTTATTTGATATTATGCCCAAAACTATAATTAAGAAAGATTTTCACCAAAACTAAGTGCAACACAATGAAGCGGTCTCATTTTTCCACTGAGATGAGTCCAACGCGTTCACTCCGTAAAAGGAAGCAGGGGTGAAGAGAGCTTCCCCACTGCATATTGAGATGACTGAAAAAAGAATCCAAAGACAATAAAGAATAACATGGCGCTCAGCCCAAATGTCAAGATATGACACAGAAAACCAGCTTTGCCTACATTTCTCCTGATTAATATTCCAATTTAAGAGGAGTGCACATTTCAGTCTTCAGATTTAAGCATAGCACAGTGGGATAAAGAGGTTTGGTACCTGGGAAGGCAGCTTCCCAGCAACATTCCTATTTTATTTTTCCCCTTTGATAATGAGGGGTGCAACTCACAGGAAACCAGATGCTCAGCTGGAACAGTCAATAGAGCACTGAAGTGAGCACTAACCTAAGCCAACGGAGAACTGCTGAACAGGAGTTTACCCCTACTGCAGAGGTGGTCTTACATCTTCTGATTGCCTCTCCAGCTCTCAGTTAATGCCGCAGTGAATCAAACCTGAAGGAAACTGAGTATAACAACTTTCATCCGAGTCATGAAAACAGTCCCTCCAGGGGTCCATGGGACCCTCCAGACTGAAAGAGACAGGACAGGATAGGACAGGACAGGACACACCAAGGGCATCTGTATCAGTTCAATATGCACTGTCGAAACAGCTACACACTACTAGCTCCTGTATAGCTTTGGTAATACCTCATCTTTTATCCTCAACTTCAGGTACCACACAGTACACTGACAGAAATAAAAATATCTTATGGTTTTCATGTTTGATTTTAGCATGTAAATTACAGCTAATCACATGTTAAAGCCTTCCAGTAAATATCCCAAAGGAGTTTAAGACCAGCCAGCAAGTTGTAGGGATGATGGTGTACATAACCTGGTTTTAGGGTCTGCTCCAATCATTATAAAAAAAAAAACATCCTCAGTCTGAATTGGACTGTATGTTTAAGCTGTACTGATTCTTCATTATACTGCTTCACAGCATGCTGCCAGAAGTTGTAGTCTTTATTGTTTTTTCAAACCAAAATCTGTTTAGCAGTTCAATGTCATAATGTATTACATAGAAGTTGAATTACTAATTATCGATGTAATTTATACAAAATTCTACCTCTGTGAAAAGGCTATTTGCATATATATTGAGTATAGTTGGCATTTAAAACTGCAGTCGAAGATACATATTAATGTTCTGTAACAAAGAACATAAATACATAGGGGAAAAGGGAACTGAAATTGAGCTTCTTCAATACCTAAAGTAACAGGTTCTTCAATCCTGACCAAAGTCTATAAACACACACTAAATGTAGATAAATTATACAGTTACAAGATGTTATGGTATTTCAACTTCACATTTTAAAGCACTACATTGCAGTAGACCAGGGTGAATTAGTTTAAGTAAGGCTTGCCTTCAGAAGAGTCACTCCAAAGCAAGATGGGCTATGCAGAGAGGACTGCATGAGAGGACTTGTACTAACTCCCAGTGTGAAGAATTGGACCCCATGTGCACAAATACTGAACATCTTGGTGCACTGTATGATATTGGTTACTCTTGCACAACAAACTAGAGAAGTTAACCTCAGCAACCAACTTAACACACAACAATGCACTTAAATAAATTATCTACTTAAATGTAGTTTGCTTCTGGTCAAAGGGATGCACACATAGGAGAGCACCACACAGCACAGAATGCAGTAGAGTCAAACCACAGGTTTTTCTGTGTTCCTCTCTCTACAGCATCATCTCTAAGCCTGTGGGGTGCAGGACAGGAGAGTGGCTCAGTAAGTAGAACCAAAAGCATCTCTCATTGCATCTCAGCTTCAGTGCTAAAAGGAATTCCAGACAAGAACTTCTCAAATATTTAGTTAGAATCATAAAATTGGTCCCTCAAAAAGCTCAATCTGCAGGTGAGCAAAGCTTACAGTACAAATCAGAACACACATCAGAATCGATGTTATCAAAAATGTTAAGATACTCAGTTTGTACTGGATGTATTTCATTTTAATTGCTGCATGCTTCCTAGGGAGCCAGAGGTTCCTGGGGAGAAGAGTCAGTACAGCTGCTCTACAACCAAGACATCACTGCAGTGAACATCTTTGCCAGTCTTCAGCAAGCCACTTAGGGGGGGAAACAAATAAATAAACAAAATGGTTGTGGTTGTTTCTACCTGTTCTCATTGCTCAGGATGGACATTCCTCCCTGCAAAATCCTTAAGAGCTCACATTCGTATTAACAGCAGACTAAATTATGGTCATTATCAGTGCCATGTATCTCATAGATATCCTGCGGTTTCGTTGCACAGTTCTGCTTCTCACATAAAGAGATGGGAGCTTCCTATGTCACCTTCTTTCTCCCTTTACAAAGAGAGGGGTGCCTTAAAAGCACATCACAAAACTACACTGGATTCAGGGGACAGCATCCTACGGATTTTGGTAGGCTTTCAGTCAAGACTTGAATCTAAATTCACACTGAAATAAAGCTGAAGTTGTTTAGTCTATCTTCAGTGGACTTCCTTTCAATTTAAATCCTTGCCAAGGAGATAATATTAGAAACTGTCTTACACTGAACACACACACACGATTGCATTCAAGGTTAGACAAACCCCTGGTTTATTTATTTATTAAACCAACCTTCACTTAGTGATATTTACGTAGTGGGTCCTGATTGAGTCATGTCTTTATAAAATGAAAAAGAAACGCTCCTATTCTTAAACCAGAGATAAAAAACACACCTGCTTTGCCTGAAATGCTCAGCGTGGTATTGCCAGTAACAATACTTAGAAACATAACTGCTCAAATTATTTGCTATAATGGTGCCTGTACTGGGTCTGGCTGGGATGTTAACTTTCCCTGCAGCAGCCCATACAATGCTGCGCTCTGCACTTGTAGCTAGAACAGCAGTGGTATCACACCAGTGTTGTGTCTGCTGCTGAGAAGTGCTGGCACAGCATCAGGACTCTCTCTGACCCTCCTAGGGGGTGAGCAAAAAGTGAGAAAGAAACATCGCAGGGCAGCTGACCTAAACCAACCAAAGGGATATTCCATACCATATGATGTCACACTCAGCAATAAAAGGTGGAAAAAGGAAGAAGAGGGGAGGGGTGGGCTCTCGTTGCGAAAACGTCTGTCCTCCTCCCGAACACCGGCTACGTGCGTTGAGGCCCTGCTTCAAGGACGTGGTCAAGCATCGCTCATTTGTGGGAAGTAGAGAGGAATTTCTTTCCTCTGCATTTCCACATAGCCTTTACTTGTTTTGTTTAGTTATTTCCTTTCCCCCTTCCTCTTCCCCTTTCCCTTTTTTTTCCCTTTAGTTGAATTGTTTAATTAATAATAATATTTCCTTAATTATATATTTATTTATTTATTTTTCCCTCTTTAATTAAATCATCCTTATCTCAACCCGTGACTTGTTCTTTCCTTTACTTCTTGCCCTCCTCATCTGAGGAGGGGGAGTGAGAGAGCGGTTGTGGTGTTCAACTGCCTAGCACGGTAAAACCACCGCAGTGCCACGCTACAGTTCCTAGCAGAACTGGAATTGCTGAATGCTACGGTCTCCACAAGGAGCAAAATGGTAGTGTGGTACTTATGTGAAAATTCACTAGGAATCAAGGGAATAGTTTCCTCCTGTGATAATGCTAAACATAAAACACACTGAGTTTTAAGGCTGCTGAAAATAAAATTGGTGTGAATAAATGATTATTTATATAAAAAACACACAGTCAAGACATCTGCTACCATCTCACTACTTTGCTACAGCAGGCTTATGCAAACTATTGTCCATTTGTGCTTGTATTTGTCCTGATACATTTGTCCTTTATCATCTAGAAAGACCACTGTCTGCACAGCGTTATTTCATTATTTAAGAGAAAGAGAGATAAAACTACTTTTGGAGTAAGCTGTCCGTTTGCAGTAAGTACAGTGAGAAGACCTGCTCCAAACATTGGAATTTTGTTTATTTTTCCTTTGCATTTGAAGACCACGTTTCCCAGTCATTACTTGCAGCATTACCAAGAATTTAGAACAAAGGAAACGTATGCTGTAGCAGAAAATGGATTGAGTTTAATTTTCACTCTGTAAGTGGCCTCTTGTGCAAGTCATTGCAGCTCCCCATCCTCACAATCTCTGCTTCAACTGAAAATTCTTCAGAGGTAATGGCCATTTGAGAGATGATGCAGATATTAAGAGGCAATCTACTCTGGGGATGCAAGGTGATGTTTTATACAAACACTAATGACACAGACTGTTCCTTTAACATGACACAAGGGCTTTATAATAATTTTAATAAAGGATCTGGTACGTTGTTATTTTTCTAGGAAAGCAGTATCAATTTAAAAGTCATAAATGGGAAAATGACTTTTGCTTAACTTGGGGTCTACTGCTGAAAAACATTATGAAAGCTTCCGTCAAATTGTGAGTTGCTATCAGAAAATATACTTTACACAGAAGCTTCTGGAAGGTTTAAGATTAGCATGACAGTTACATGGATAGATGTAAAATACTTTTGACATGCTTCTCTGCTAGAGCTTGATTCAGGAAAGCACTTCAGCATATGCTCGTGAGCTTTGCTGAAACAGAGCCCAGAAGTGACACCCCTTTTGACAGCTTCCTTATAACTGAAGCAAATTAACCCCTCTTGTGGGGGCCTCTCCCTGCCCTCGGCCACTCACACACATGATGGAACAGATACAGGGTATGACACAGCCTTGCAGTGCTGGGGGACTTGCACCTTACTGGAGGACAGCATCTACTTGCAAATGGCACAAGGGAGCAGATGTACATAGCACTTCCCCTTTGTTTCAAGCAGCACAGTCTGATCCAGCTGAAAACAAACATGATTCTTACTGGTAAGCAGTGATTTTAAACAGTAGCCCCATAAACAACAGCCTTAAAAATGAAAGCTGTCTAATTCTCCCTTGCATTTCAATAACACCCCTATTGACTTGCCTACCCTATTGCATGCTGACAAAGGAGTTATTTTGACAAGCAGAAAGAGAAACTTCAACTAGCTGCCTACTGACTGCAAGTTATTTGTATTCTCTGATGTGTTATCTACTGGAAGCATGGGCTGACAGCGTTCATCTGGTAGAACAGACTCCCAAGAACTTAAGTTCTCCACAGTGTTCAAATGAATCAGCCCTAGTTTCAGAATTTTTCAGTTTTAAAAAAAATCCCATTTCAAGACACACATTGTCTGTGAACTCTGTGCCGCTCATGCACATAGACAGATTCAGATTTTCCATGTCTCCTCATTTCTGTCATCCCAATAATGAGTCTATTCCTTCTTTCTTATTATTCCTTCCTTCCTGACAAGGAGCTACTAAACTTGCATCACTTGCTCATCCCAGTGCAAGAGTCAGAGCCTGCATGGGGGGAGGTGAGACAGCATTTCTGCTTTCTCTAGAGCTGCTCCATATATAAAAAGTTACCAACCTTTCTTTTTCCTTGCTGTTGTCCCAATCTCCAAGCATCCCCAGAAACAAAATGATTCAATGAGCATTGCTTCCATCCACAGAAACATGGAAAAGGCTATGCACAATTGTCTTTTCCTTGTGCTTTCAGGATTAGGAATTTAGTCTACACTGACAGAGTCTGTAAGTAACAGAACTTAGGGTCTGCTTCTTAAAGAGAAAAAACAAGAGCTGGCGGAGGATGTGCTTTATGCTCCCCAAAGCAAAATTTAAAAATCTCTATTGATCAAAGAGTTAACCATCAAATATTACATTTTACACTGTAAAGGGGTGATTTATAAGGACCTAAAGAAACTATAAAAGGAAATAATACTATGACCTATTGCTTAACACTGGCAAGTCAACACACATAATACTTGTTTAAAGCCCTGGTTCATTCAATTCCTGACAGTAGCCCTTATTGAGTGGCTGAAGCCCTCAGCTATAGACTGCAGTCTTATTCCCCAGCACCATCCCTTAATACCTGTCTAGATATAACACTCTTTTTGTGCTATCATTTTAATTGAATACTAAAAAATAATAGTTCACTGAATGCAAGATTTACTATAACGCATAAAAATAAAATGACAATAAAGTCATACACATAAATTAGGCGAGAAGCCCTGTATCTAGTCTGTATCAGTGCTGTATTTTTGTTCATGTCAATGTCTCATTCTTCATCTCCTTTGAAGTGCAATAAATTACCAGTATTGGTAAATATTTATATTCAGTTCTGCAGCATTGAGATACTGACAGTTAATATAAGTCTTCTAAAAAAACCTTTCCATCTACCCGAGACAACAAAAATATTTATCATAGATGCCTTTCTGATCGCTTACGTCTTTTGGGGAATGAGTTTTAGGATTATCTTTACTCTTGTCTCAACAACTTTTAGCTACGAAAACTACAACAAATTAGGACTCTGATAGCCGCGCACATATGAGCTAAAATCAATAGCCTTAATTTTCACACTTAAGCCTACAATTTTCATCTGACAGGCTCAGCAGGTTTTAATGCACACAACAATTTACTTTTACTGTTTTAATTGTTTTTAGTCAATCACTTTTATTGCTTCTCCGCATCTGACTAAACAAATTAATAGAGCTATGTTCATAAATGATTACTGTGTGAAATGGCTTCGTAGATACATTTGCCAGTTTCACCTTCGATTACTGCCAACATTAGTAATATTTATACCAAAAGGTACACTTCTTCAGGTTCTATAATTAAGTGAGCAACAGGAACAGAAATAGCCAAAAAAAATCTATTTTTTGAGCTCCACAGTACCAAATTTCATCTTTCCAACAGCATTCTCTCCAGGACAAATGAAACCCAGCAAGCCCTGCCTGCGGAGTAAGCCAAAAAGCTCTTCCTGGATCACAGGAAGACTCCTGCTTATATTCTTGCATCACCTTTTGGTTGAGAAAAAACGGTGCACGTACTCACTGAAGCAGGAGATCCCGATTCACCGAATGAAACTTGGGGTCAATCTGATGGATCCTCAGCTTTTCTGTCTGCATTTTGATGAATATGGCTCAACTGACCAAAGAGAACACCCAATCTTTCCACGCGCATTCAAACACTGAATTCTAGATCACGTTCCTATTTTGTTTGTTTATTTAATCTAATGGGAGAGAACACCATAGAAACAGAAGCTAAAGCCAAAACAAGAAAGATAAAGCCTTTCATCACAAGCTCCAAAGGGCCCCTCTGGCTGGAGACCTTTTGTTGTGTTTCAAGAGGCAGGTGGGAGACTACCACTGAGAACAGCCTCCAACCCGGGCTCAGGTCTTTCACCAGCAGTAAGAGAAGGGCTTGAACACCTTTAAAGTTGAGAAAAACAGATTTTCTTATCCTTTCTGGAGAACTAATTGAATCTAACCATTAAAATGGCTTGAGACTTGCGTGAGGAATGCTCTCCTTACAAAGTGGGGGCTCTGAGTTAGACCCAGGCATACAGGGAACCCTGACTGCAGTTTTTCTGCTCCTGGACGTGAGCAGTGTTTTCACTCATTCCTTACAGAACTGCCATACAGATATTTCCTCTTCCCACGCAACCTACACCTCATTGTTCACAAGCAAGGAGGAATGAAGTGCCCTCCACAGAACACAACTAGGCCACAAACACCATGAGGGAGAGGCCCTGAGTGGCGGGGAAGCACCCCTGGGCACCACAGAGCACACCACACCGGGCACAGGCCCACATGCCTGGCTCTCCAGAAGCACCCAGAAACCCTCCTCCAGCAGTTAGGTGCTTCAGCCACAAGTAACGTGTCCATCTCTCCTTCTGCCCACACCTACTTTATCACCACTTCTGTGCTATATTGAGGATTAAGCAAACACATCTCATGATCTTGGGAGAGTCAGTCCTTTCCTGTCATTATGTTTTTAAAACACTTTGCCTTGTGAGAGAGGAAATATTTACTTACAAAGCTCTCCTGCCCACATTTACTGAGTGTGTTCTGTCTTCCGATTAGCCCCAGAGTACTAAACCAGCTGCTGCGTTTGTAGAAAAGCTAAAATGATTCCACATTGGTCAAAACTGCTGACATCAAACTAGTTTTTCATTTAATATTCCTACATTATATCACTCACATTTGATTTAAACCTTCATTGAACACATGCCCTCAGAACCATTCTGCGTTTAAAGCTGTAGGAAACTGATAAACTGCATAGCGTGGTCAAAAGGCTTTTTACTATTCTTTTAGAAACCTGCATAATGTTATGTGAAAGAGCCCTGATTGCTAGCTGAGGCTGCTAGGTACCTCATGAATATAAACCAAATATATTAATTCTTTCAGTCCTTAAGCTACCAAGCCAACACTCTACTGCAACAATAAGAAAATCATTAAAAGTATGTATCGCGTCAGGAATGTGTCTTACTAAACATGTAAGCTGCAAAGAATGAATCTGTTTATCTCCTGTTGAGGTCCATGCAAAAATACAATTCAGATTTGTTTCAGGGCTCTCCATTTTCCTTGAATCAGTTCCTTAGTCTAAATAGATATCACTCTTATTTTAAATTGCTTGGGATTAAACAGTTTCACACTCACATGCAGTTTTCACAAACGCACCCCTTCCTTCCCCTTACTTATGTTTGGATGACATACGCTGGAGTACGTCCATGTTCAGGACTCTTCAATAAAAAGATAAATCAAAGAGTGCTAAATAATCTAATCTTCCATCACAGATTATCCGAGCTGCTGCTGCTCTCAGCGGAGACAATAGGAAGAGCAGATAAAGCCAGAGGTGGGAGCAGTATATCCACCCACAGCCAAATGCATCCTTTTGATCAAAGTCAGCCACCGCACACCACAGCAGAGAGAAGCGATCAGCAGAACCACAGTCACAACAGTCTGGGCACATCTGTATTCCTGTGAAAAAGAGCTAGCAAGGTCATCTTCGCTCTGTGCCCTGTGCAGCAGCACAGCAAAGCAGCAGTCCCAGCTCATTTTTAAGCCTGCCTTGAAATGGTAACAAGATTTTTTTTAAAAAAAGTCATTTACTTTTTTGCTGGCCAACACCCTTGGGAGTCCCACAGAACCCTTTGCAGAATGACGAAAATGGTATCCAAATGTGACTCTGAATTACTCCGTACAAAACGCACACAGGTACCATTGGGACGGCTTATTAGCACTTTTCACATGGCCCAGCTAAAGTATAGTTAGTATTTCCATCATCTAATGACATAATTTCATAAACTGACAGAGAAATAGCGGTACAAGATGATTTTAAAGGCCAGTTTTCAAACAAGACAAGACCTGTTGAAACACTGTTCTTGATCACGTGCCCTACAATACCAGAAGACCCCAACCTAAAATCAGGCTACATTGCACTAGCCATACCATGCAGAAAAGCCTTGAGGTCCCTGTCAATGCAGTCTAAATAAATAGGACAAACAGGAAGCAGGCAATTAAAATAAATAGCTTGCCCCAGGACACAGAAAGTTTATGTCCGAACAAAGAAGCAGATACAGACTTCTTGATTCTCAGTCCCTTACATTCAATGCCATCCCTTCTCACTCAAAAAAATAAATACATAAGAAGCAAGGCATCAGCCTACAGCATTACTATCAGTAAGCTCTTCCAGGAAGGCAGAGCTACACCAAAGATCAACCTGGCCCATGGGATTGAGCTGGGGACAGAAGCTAATGCCAGAACTTGCTCCAGTTTTTGAGTTCACTGCTTGGCAAGATCCTTCCTTCTATCACATCTACCTGATATGGAAAAGATTTGACATCGTCTACCATGCCAAGCCCCCCCCCCCCAAAAAAAAAAATATTCAGTAAACTTTTACAGAGTGCATTCCTAACACACATTAATGTATTAGGAACACATTGTTTTCTTCCCCCACCAAGCTCCCTATAGCATAGCAACTCATATGCAACACAGAGCTCACTATAAAGTAGCCAAAATAGATGAAGAAAATCACATCCAAGCTGTAAATCATATCAGCCCATTGCAATTAAACACATTCAAACTCTAAATCCCAGAAAATAGGCTTTGTAATGATACAATTGCTGACTGCATCTACCAAAAACTCTATTGCTGCCCTTCAAACGTGCTCTCCATTGCTAAGCACGCAGAAGCTACTTTACTGCCAATTCTTCCACTGATGGCACATTTTATTGACAAAATACAGCTGAGCCACCTAAAGCAATTTCAGCTACAGAATAACCTTTCACACAAGAAGCTAACCAGCTCTTTCATCCATTCGCAGTAGGTTTAGATTAGCAAACAACACACACAAATTCAGATCCTTTGAACAGCCTCATGTCAGCTGACGGTTAAGGACAGGGTAATGTTGTAACAGTATTTTATTCTCTGAGTTCTGGGAAGCAAAGCCTTCTTTCCTCAGAAATAAGAGGTTTGGATTCCCACTCCACCACAAACCATTTGATCTATCTATACGTTTTCTCCCCTTTTCCAGTTTCCCCTTTCCTTTGTCTTACTGCTTTCCACATAAGTTTCTCTTACACTTCTTAGTTTAAATAATGCCATTAGAAGAAAATAAATAAAAGTTGCACAGTCTTTCCACAGGCTTAAGAAGTACCAGATGTACACAAGTCCATCACAGGCACAACCCTGGCACTGGCGCTGCTGTGTGTAACAGCTAGCTAGCAAAATGGACGCTGTGCAGCCACAATCAGCCAAGTTGCCCGTCAGTTAAATCCTATCACTTCTAAAACCAGGAGGCTCAGGCATAAAATTATTTTAAATACAGCTGTATAAAGGGGGAAAGAATTTGCTCTGTATTACTTACAGAACAAATCACAAATCTTAAAACACGTCAAAACTGGGAGCTCTGCATTAGAAAAGTTTGCCAGGAAGAGAAAGTTTTAGAAACTACTTTTTTTTTTTTTTTTTTTTTTTTTTTAACACAGCTTAATCCTGCATTCCTGTCAAGTCTGTCCTTCTAGTGAGTTTGCCTGATCAAAGATCTTACGGTTGACCTCTCAGATTTTGTCCATCGATCACTCAAAGTGCTAGTTTACTACCAGCTGCCCTTAACATCTGGCCAGTGCTGACTGTCCTGCCCTCTCCAGCTGCGCGCGTGGAGAATTCCAGGGCTTGGTGGAAAAGGGCAGAGACCATACAGCAGCACGTGCTCCCGTGGACTCCTGCCTAAAGCACTCACTCTACCAGGCAGCCAGATGGAAGAAGATAAATTCACTAACGTATTTGTAGCAGTGTAAGTCCCAAGCAGACTGCTACAGAAGTGCAGCTGAGTAGCGCCTGGCATCACCCTGCAAGTTTCCACAGCAGCATTAGGCACCCGTGAGTGCAAATACCTACCACGTGAAACAGCCAGAGCCTCGCATGAGCAGCTCGTGTGGTTCAGCTCCATTCTCAGACGGAGAGCACGCACCAGAGTGCCAGACGCAGCAGCTAGCAATCTGCCACTAATTGCAGAAGAATGATACATCTGCAACAGAGATTTATCCCTGCAGAAGGTGCTACATAGGGAAATCATTTCAGCCACAGGAGGTTGGCTGACTTTTCTCAGACTTTTTAATTAACCCCATGAAAAAGAATTCAGGACTCACACCTAAGACCCCTCTAGCGTTCACAGATCAAACCCAGTTTGTTTCAGGATGTACAAGCAAGCTGAAGCTGCTGCTATCCCAGATGAGCTGTTTTGTTCACAGCTCAGTTGGAAGGAGCAAAATCTGGTTATTTATTCCTACATGTTAGGAACTGACCAAAGTCACAGTTAAAAATAACACTGAAATCAAAGCCAGGTCTGACAGCAAAATGCCCCATAAAAAGAACAAATCCATACAGTACTTGCCCAGGCCAGGAAGGCACACGGAACAGCAGAAGTCAAGGAGCACACAGGGTAGGTCGTGCTGTCGCACCTGATGGCTGGATGCTTGTTTCTCCGGGCTGTGCAGCTGTACCAGGTCACGTACAGTGAGCTCAGACACTTGTTGCACGGCTCTTTTGGAGATCACAGACGTACCAGATGGCTGGCAAGAGAGCTCACCTGTTCCTCTGCCTATGCTTTTCAGCTCACCTGCACGACATCAAAACATTTATTTTAAGCTCCATGGTAGCCACATAGTTCACACCTTTTCTTTTCTTTTTTTTTTAAATGCACTCCACTTCCCCAAGGTCACCTCGTTACTTTCTGCATAACCCAACGGTAACACAACAATCCTGCACAGGGCCTGAGGAACCACTGCAAAATTGCTTGCTAATGACTCATGAGGAAAATATACTTCTGTTTGGAAGCAAGCGTACTAGTTGTGTTCCTTCTCTCATTAAGGAAAGCTCATCAAAGCCATACTGCTCCCTCAAGATTTTGCACTCTTTAAACTATTGCAGCTTCCTAAAAGACAGCAGTGGCTTAAGCCCAAACAGCTAAACACACGATGGGCCGTTTTCAAATAACGTTGAGGGGAAGGCTGTTGATCTTTCTGTGATCTGCAGGTTTGGCCAGACCAGAACTACTCAGCCCAAATTCAGCTGGAGTAATTTCAGAGCTGGACTTCTTTTCTCCTTCCCATTAGAGCAGGGTACACCTCCCCAGCCCCACTGAAGAGCAGATGCTCTTCATCAGGCTACCTCCACAGTCCTTTCATCTTGCTTCCCACAGGGTGTCCCATGATCAAGGAGAGGAGGCATAAAAATCCCCCCTTTGACACCAGGCACCTAACCCTCTGCCCCAGGATTACAAAGTATTCTTATTAGAAGCCTCGCTCCCATCTCTCCTTCCAAACCCACGTCTCTCACCTGCCCAGTGTCCCAGCCGTTTTATTAACGCATCACGTCTCACCGCATCACGTAGCTCTCCTCCTGGCAAAAACAGAAAAGGCAGGTTTCATTGAATGAAAAACAGTAGCTTGATTTTCACTACGAAGGACAAGGTCAAGGAGAAGACATTATCATCATTACCCCTACAGAAACAACCGAAATGTTGTAGAAGCCCAGCCTCTTTCTATCCTTCTCCAGTACGGTGAGGCTGACGAGTTTCTACCACTAGCAGCTGACAGACACACTCCCAGCTGATGGAAATGTGATGGTTGTAGCGAAGATCCTCACTACACACTCACATGAAGAAAAGGGTTGCTTTCAAAGTCTTTGCTTCCTCATTGACTAATTGTTTTTTATCTCTAGTTTTGTATTACTGTAGAAAGTCCTGACTAGCCTATTTTATAAGTGTCTGAAGATACACTGCTAGGTGTTACAAAAGGAACATCTAAATACTGACCCTTTTACAAAGATGGTGAAAAAATGCAAAGATTAGGTTAATGTTTTTCATTATGTTCCTAAATTGAAAGTTAATTTTATTATTTAAAAATCATGCAAGAATGTAATAATATTAAAGTTGAAATTTCCACTGTAAACATTTTAAATGGACGGGAAGAAAAAAATCATGTTTTAAAGCTAGCAACTTAGCAACTCCAAAATAACTTAGCTCTCGAACTTGGTAATTCTCCAGGCTCAGACACAAAGACATGAGACAGCTATACGTGCCTACGGAGAGTATTTACTCTGAGAAAGCCTGCCCAAGGGTTGTGAAACAACGGAATCCTGCAAGAGTACCTCAGTAATGCAGAACTGCTGTGTTTAGAGAACAGCGCACGGATCACATAGCCAAGCCTTCTATTTTAGCAGCGTAACTGCCAGATCTCCAAACAAAGACTCTGCACCTAGTTCTAGTCTTTGCCACACACAGATCCCTCTGAGTACATAGATTTAAACAACACAGCCAAGACCTGCAGTTAGGAAGAGAGATCTGAAGAGGAGGGCCTTTTGTAAATGAAGCGCAGCTCTTTGACTGAGTTGAAAGTCAAAGAGAATGTAGAAAGGAATAAATAATCAAAGGAACAGAAGTAGAAAGAAGCTGCTAAGACTCTGAGAGGTACAGAGGTATTCTGATATTCCTAGAGCACCAAGAAAGCAAGGCATTTCTTCTGTTGTTGAAAGTAGATTTTGTTGTAAACTACAGTGTTACATAGAAAGAAATGCCTCATGGTAACAAAAGTTTTGTATTGTCCATATGATTTTAATTTATTCCCTATACAACAAGAGAATCAGAGCTGTATGCGTTTAGAAAAAAAAAAAAAAAAAGGAGCAAGTGTGGGCATCACCCAAAAGCCCGGTGATCAGAGCGGTTACTTCAGCTGGGAAACAACGTATGTCAACATCCTGCTCCCAGGTTGTTCAGGAATTTACATGAATCACTCCTAGAATAAACGTGGAGCGTAGTCGTTTACCTGGGACTGGTGTGGGATGAGGAGGCCCTGGTACCATCACACCTGAAGGCAAAGTCCTGGGTGTGGAAAGCACATGGAGTGAGGCCCATGTAAACACAGACAGCCCTTCCTCGCTAAGGTTCCCAAGGAGATAACTGGTGCCAGTGGAAAGTAGGAGTCTCTGTCTCACACATAAACAGTCATTTACCTTGACGGAGAAGCTACCCTGCCTCCTTAGCATCTGTACAAGTTATTATTAAAATGGAACACGGACCCAGAAGTTCAGAAAAGAGCACCCAAAGTAAGTGGGACTGATTTATAAGCAAAGATAAAAGTAAATATGAAACAGGTGAGGGGAGTGGCTCCAGAGGGAAAATGTGGCACCTAAAAATGTATGCTGGAAGAACGAGGAAACTTTTAAGTATATCTTGGGGGAAACGGGATGAAAATAGTTTATGAAGAACATCAGGAAAAGGAAAAAACAATCCTGACAGGCAAATACCTGAGAGAGCAGAATTGTCTAAAACATCTCAAGCAACTGAGCTTTATCACATCTCTTCTGAAACTAGAGTTGAAAATGCTTTAGGTAACAAAAATAAGAGATAAAAAAGAAATTGTCTAGGGACAGCATCAGCTGCATCACTTACAACTACCCTGGCACCTGGCCTCTTTCTCTATTGTCTTCTAAATCCGTAATTCCTTCTCGTAAGCACTATGGGCAGAAAGAATAGATCATAACCATCTTTTGGCAGCACATCGTGCTGAAAAGCTTTCTGTTATTCAAAGTGGTTTCACGAGACCCCTTCCACTTGCTGCAGGGGTTTGTGTAATTCGGGGGACTGTCAAGAGGACGACCACAGGTGAGGATCTCGTGCACCGTATCCCTTCCCTCAGTTTCTTGTAGCTGAATCCTTGCCAGGACTGGTCCAGCTTGAAGAAACAGGAGTTTAACTTCCACCCTGCTGTAACCTGCAGACACAGCACCTTCCACCTGTGGGCTGGGAAGGAGCAAAGCCTGCTGAAATGCTCGGCCCCCAGGGTGGTAGCCCTGCACCGTTGCCAGGGCCCGTTCTGTGTTGTAAACGCTGCATCGGGGCGTTTATTTACTCTAAAGCTCCACCTCCTGGAGAAATGGGTTAATACCGAGGCCGCCTATCTCACTTGGAAGGACGGCGCAGGCTAAAAGTTTGCGAAGGTATGAAACTTAAAGTCTGGGGCAAGATTGAAAACGGTACGAGCACCCCACGTTTGTGAGGTAAAAAAAAAAAAAAAAAAGGCAAAGACAAATAAATAAATAAATAAAAGAGACAAGTTCAGGAGCCGACCTCCTGACCTGGGGGGAGTCAGTTTAATTACCCGGCGGCTAATTTTCGACAGAGTCGCTGCAGCGGCTGCGTTCAGCGCCGCGCTGGAGCCCCGCAGGGCCCGGCTGCCCCCCGTGAGGAAATGGCGGCGCCGCGCCCGGCCCGCAGCGCCCTCTGCCGGCAGCGCCGCCCCGGGCCGGGCCGGTTGTAAGCGCCTGGCCCGAAGGGAGCGGGGTTTGCCAGGCCTCTCCTGGCTATGGGCGCATGAGCTTTGTTGTCACTGCCAGCCCTCACGGCCCCCTCGCTAGCTGGCAGGCTGAAATTTGGCTGCTGAGGGAGCCCGGCCCCAGGGGAGGCCTTGCTGCGGTTCTGCCAGTAGCAGAGCCATGTGTGGCAGCAGTGGAGCTCAGGTTTCCATTGCTGCCATAGTCCGAGGCCCAGCACCTTCAGGTTCTCACATTCTTCCTCCTGCTTGCCCTCATGTTCCAGAGGAACTGGTTGCACACAGGATTTTGCACCCTGCTCACCTATTCCAGGAATCCGCGTCCTTCCGCTGGCCCATTGACGCATGTGTTCTTGTTGACCTCAACTGCACTGCAAGCCACATTTTGCTGGGTTAACTATCCCCACGCCTGTTATAGTTATACCACATCTGGCTGTGGTGCTGACCATGAGGGCTCTGCTTTCTCATCGGCTTTTTTTTTTTTTTTTTTTTTTCCACTCACCATTTTCCACAGGATTATTGAAGAATTTAAGGAAGTGAAGAAGTGCTGTTTGCCAGTCTGCGGCCTGCTTTGAATCCTTTTATCGGGTGTCCCACAGAAAACAGAATTGTTTAACTGCACAGAAATGGATAGCAGAGAAGCAACTGCACAAGAAAAACTCTCTTCCCCATCCTGCTTTTGAGCTCCCTTTCCTCATCCCTCTCCTGTGACCAGTGTTCAGAGGCATAAGAACATTAACAAGTGGACCTGGAAGACTTTTTGGTGCACATCTGGAAGGACCATGGAGCACATGGCAAGAGAGGCAGCAGCTGACACGTTTTTGTGTTGACTTTGACATGTTTGTGGCAGCTACCTCTGTTGATTTGATGTCACATTGCCAAGCACATTGCAAAGGCACGTTTCACAAGCAGTGGTAGATCTGCTGCCAAGCAGTCCCAAGGCATCTCTACCAGATTACTGCGACAGACTAGTGACAGTGAGAGGTGAATGGAGCTAAAACTGTCTGAAATCCTCAGTGTCACGGTGAGGGATCAGACCGGCCTGGGCAGCAGGAGCTTACGGCTGTAGTTGGAGCTGTTGGCTGCCACCGTTAGCACGTCCCACCAGGGTGAGCCCTGTTACACAAATATCAATGTACACTTCTGGCACTGAAGGCCCTAACACAACTTACTGTGCTTTTTGACTAAATACAATCTAATGGTGCAAAAGTAGAGCTCGATTGTTAAGATAAAGATCAGACCTTCTGCTTTCGTTAGCCCCCTTCCTTGTCCTTATTCCCAGCACGGTTTAAGGTCAGTTTGATTCCTGCTCTGGGTCCAGCTGTGTCACAGACAAGACAGCGTGGTAGCATAAATATCCCAGAGAGCAGGCAGAGCACAATGGAGTGAGAAGCACTTACACAGATCTTATGAAACTATTCAAAGAAATCTAAAAATAAATAAATAAATAAATAAAAGAAAAAGGGTACAAAAAACTGCAATGCATAGCTGAAGGGAGACGAGCAAAACAGGACTCTTAATGCAAAATCAAATACACACCACAGGACAGCCTGGCTCAGAAATAACTTGGGCAGAAAATGACTTGGAGATTATGGTGGACCACAAATTGAATATAGTCAAATATCACTTTGAGACATGTATACAGCACAGGGGAGGCATTATTCCACAGTGCTTGGGAGGCCCCAGCTGGCATACTGTGTCCTGATTTGGATTTGGCAATTTAAGGAAGAGGGAGACAAATGGGAGAAGAGCAATGGCTCAGAACAACACACAATATCAGGGAAGGTTGGAAGGATGGAGTTTGTTTAGTCTTGCAGGCAGAAAACCGGGGTGGCAGGCTAAACTAATAGGATTTCCAGTGCACAGGGGAATTGTTGGCAGGAAGTCTGTCAGCAGGCTTGTTCTCGCTAGTGTGGGAGAGGAATATCAGCTTAACTTGCTGCCAAGACAATTTATCTTAAATATTCAGTGAAATCCTCGCTGCAGGGTCCCAGGGGCTGCCTCTCCTTGTGGGGGTCCGCAGGGACTCACCGATTATTCTGTGATCCTGCTCCATGACCCTGCCTGTGAGGGCCCCGAGAAGCGGCCGCCGCGGGCCGCCTCGTACCGCCAGGTGGCGCCGGCCATGGCCGCAGCCGGCGGGGCCCTGCCCGGGCCCGTCCGTCCTGGGCCCCGCCGGAGGATACACATAAATATACATAACATCTCTCACAGACCGAAGCAGAACAGGAAATATTTCTCAGGTCGTCGTTTTCTGCATCCCTTAGGCTATGCATAAACTGAAGTGCAATTCCAAGTCTGTTTTCCAGCTAGGAATATTTCCTGCTAAAAGGTTTTAAAAAGTTACAGAGACTTTTGCTACAGGTGGAGGTTACCTTAGTCTTGAAAAGTTTCTACACACAGTTTTTTAAATTATTAAATATACATATATACTTTGTTCAAGCTAGCAGCAGATCCAAGGGGATGTAAAAAAGCAATTCAAATTTATCCAGGACCTAGTCAGCAATACAAAAAAAAAAAAAAAAAAAAAAAATAACAGTGATAAACCTGGCCTCAAAACTTCATGCAAACTCAGACAGCCATACAGAAGAACAAAAATCTTTGTTCTGGCCTCAGTCTGTGAGATTTTCCTGCAGCACCACAGCCCCCGTTGGACCCTTGGCCACCTCCTGGATGGGCACCAGGCAGCGGCGGGGCAGCAGCCACCAGCAGGCCGGGCACTGGGCCTGGCAGAATAAATTAGCCCCAAATTGCAGGAGCTTCTGCTCCCCTCACTGAAGGACTCGGACTCCAGGGCTTTTTTGAACATTTTAACTTCAACACACTAGTATCTACAACACCATAAGCATCCTAATACTTAAAACAAAAACACTGAATACGTGCTCTAGTGGGAAGCTACGAGGCTGACCTTTACCTTGCAGTCTGAAAAGTAAACTCCATCATTTTATATTCTAACTACATATAAGTTTTATTTTTAAATAGGAAATACAGCTGTGAACAATATAAAGCACCTGTTCCATGGTATCTTGGGTTTAACCACACACTTCGTTCACAAATGGAAACAGAATGACTGATTCTGTCTAAATCACTGTGTACAGAAACATGCTCCTGTGGCACATGTAGTTACAAAACTAACCACCCAGATTCAGAAAATGGATTCAACACCATGGCTCCCCTCACCCTGAGAAGCAGTTGCCTGTATATTTAGTGGCACACAGTGCTTCTGACAAATTGGGAAAACAAAATAGTATATGCAGCCTTTAAATGTAGGTACGTATTTCATATTAAGACGCTTACTGTGACATTAAATCACCATTTCTTATTAGCTATTGGAAAAAAAAAAAAAAAAAAAAAAAAAAACAACAACAAAAAATTATTGGCAGATATACAAATGGATCCATACCTCAAGGTTCTTCAAGTCCTTATGACTGTGGCACTAGTGCTGCTGAAACAAACTTATCAATGGGTCGCAGGTGCTTTAAGAACAAGTTTATTGACAATATCTCCACAAATAAACATTCTAAAGAAAAATTCAGAAATCTCTAAACTTAGAAAATTTAAAATTTTGTTCTCATTGGCAAAATATTCCCTGCCAAAAAAATGAATGAGAAATGTAAAACGTCACTACATTCTTAAACTTCCCTAATCCCAACATTTTGGTTCAGTCCTTTCAATTTATAATACACATCCAACCCTTCAGCACAGTGAAAATAAAGTACAATTTTCGTTCTGTAAGGGAATCTCAACAGGATTTTTATTTATTTTTTTGGCAAGCATCTCCCTGAATCCTCTGTCTGCTTAGAACTTAATAGGTAAAGTCTGCAAGAAACAACTTTACAATTTTCCAACCAAGCCAAATTATTCTGGTAATAATCCAAACCTAGATTTCTCCTAAATGATACAAAGCATACCATGTAGTACAAGAAACTATCAGCATGCATTTTAGAGGTCGTTTTTGTACTTCAGGTATATGACTTTAAAACCAAAAAGGGACAATTCTGATAAAAATGTACTCAGGTATTTCATAACATTAATATTTATTGCTTTATATGAATACTGTATTGAAAGCCCAAGCATTCAGTTTACACACAGAAATTATACAATTATATACCGTTTCACAATGGCAGTGAGCACTCATTACAATCTACAAAAATCTACTTTACAGAAATTTAAAAATCCTAAATATCAAAAAGGTACAGTTGAAGAAACAGGTATAAATTTGGCAGCCAGTAATTGTGACTGGGAGGTTGCAGCTTGCATGTCTTTAAATATGGGAACTGGAAAATATCGAGAGTAAAGCAGTAGTTGTGCTTTGAGCTGGTTTGAAAAAAATGTAACACTGGCTGTCAAAGTAGCATGTTCAAAAATATTTAGTTCACTTCCAAAATGTTATACAAATCATGGCGATTTCTATGCACCTCTACACCTTTTAGTTTTTTAGCTCAGGTACATAACTACTGTCATATATTAATTCTTCCAATACAGTGATGTGATCACACCAATGCCATCTGCATACCTTAGAATAATTCTGAGACTTCTCTGTAATATTCACAATGCTTTGAGAAGCACTCAAGAAGGCAAGTACCTGTTAATTTCTTCCGAGATACTTTCTTACCATACTTTCAAACATTTCTTCTACAAAAAGTTTAAGCTAATGTTTTGATTACAACGTTCTCAACATAAAGCACATTTTCTCATAAATAAATGAAATCCTTTCACTCAGGCACCTCAGAAGTATACAAAAGTGTTGTAATCTGAACAGTTCTCTTGGAATGTGTTTACTCTGGTGTTTTCAACAACGTTCATATTTCCAGGGTTTCATATGGGCCAGATTTCATTTGCCTTTTTTCTTCCCCAGAGGCAAAACAAAGTGCCTTGAGAGGTGAACTTAGTCTTTTCCTATAGAAAAAGTATTTGCTGTATTTATCTTTTATAGAAACAGAAAAATATAACATTTCCCCCTTAGAACAGTGAGGGTACACATACGTGTGCATGCGTGCATATGTGTGTGTGAAATGTAACACATTTTAAACACACAACATAAGGTTTCATAGTGTGTATTCAAATAAAAATCTGGAAACCAGCATGAAACCCCATAATTCACATGTTAAATGTTGAAACTGTAACCAAAATATGAAGTAACTGCTATAGCTGTCAGAAAATGACAAGACAAAAAGCTTTCTTGCTTACATACAACTAGGTGTGGTAATTTCCAAAAAAGTTGTCAAAATTATAATTACCTTCCAGTTTAAAAACTTTTATTCTAAATAAAAAAAACTATACACAAACCACTGATTTGACCAAACGAAAGTTCAGCGGTAAGCAGGACCTGAAGGAGCTGGTATTCACAGTTCTTATCATGTACAACTCTTTCAAGGTTCGATCCATGGAGAAGTTTATTTTACAACCTGCTTCTTTTTGTAAAACTAAAGGTCCACTTTATTACATAAAATTATTTATACAGTGTAAAACCGGAGCCTTATGGAAAATACTGCATCTAAGTGTATTTAAATTAGTCTTGCTCCATAGGTTCATCTGCAACTTCTGTGGCTTCCTCACTGTTTTCCATAGGGGTCTCTGATGAATTTTCTGGAGTTTCACTAGCATACGACCCTAACTCTTCAGTTTCGCTGCAGTCAGCTCCACTACTGCCAGATCCACTAATTTCACTGCTGTCTGAATGTGAATCCTTCTCTGATCGGGACTGATCAGACTCCTCCATTTGATCGCTCTCCTCAGAGGTTTCTTCATTCACAGTTGAGGATTCAGTGTCTTTTTCTTGATCTTTTCTGTCTGGACCAGTGTTTCTGGGAGACATGAAGGACTCTAGAAACAGTGAAAGGACAGTATTAGTAAGGCAGCTTTTAATCCTGAAAATTTTAATCCTGCTACTTTCTATTTGTGGCTATGCTGGGCAAAGTTTCTACAACACAGACAAGGACAAGAAAAATTGACAATCCCAGCTTTTATTAAAAGATTTAAAGTATTAGCCAACCTCATCAGGATAGCCACACTGTACTAATATACCATAAAGTTGTATTTTGGATTAAATAGGTAGCTTCACTTAATAAAATTTCAGTGGATAAAGACAGTCTAAAAAACAACAGATAACTTCTTGCTTCCACACATTTCCTCATTTGTCCTCAGAATTAGTCTTCTGGAAATGCTGAAAACATTACTGCTTCAAGTATACATCAGTCATCATCTAAAGGAACATGTTACAAATACAGGATCCACAAAAATAAATATTAAAAGAAATCTTGGGAGAATCCAGAACAGGAGACGTTCAGCAATCCCAACCGTATTGGCCTCCTGCAAAGGAAATTCAACCTTCTTGGAAAATGCACCAAACAAATATAATGAAAAATCTGAAATACCTTCCTCCTCTTCCTCTGTACAGTGCTGTCTGGCACAAGTAGCATCTTTTTCTTTATCCTGAGATGTAGAGGATGTTTCTGTTTCTTCCCCCGTGCCTAAAGAAACTTCACTGGAAGCAGTTTGATTAGGTGCATCTCTGGCTTCCCCTTCCTTGTCAAATTTAAGTCTTTTTACCTCATGCTCTTCTGCTTCTGCAGGATCATCTTCAGAGTGTTTATTTTTTACAGGGCTACTCTGAGCACCTTCTGATTCAGATGCTGGTGATTCACTATAAACAACAAAAGCAGCTGTAGGGTGTTTGGTTTTCTTTTTTTTTAAGTTTTTGTTTTAGAAAAAACATTCTGTAGCTTGTTACACTTCTTTTTTAAAGTAGCTATTTCAAATTAAACACTTTACAAGAAAACGGTAAAACTTGCTTCTTTCATTACATGACAAAACCTCAAAATCGTCACTCCAGCTTCACCTGATTGTTGATGAAAACAGCAATCATACAGCTCTGGAAGGTCTCAATTACACACGGTTCCTACTGCCAGCATTAATGGCAAACATTTATGGAATGTCGTGTCTGGTTAGACTTCATCATCCTGGCACAAATACGATAACTGTGGATTTCTGAACTCTATTATTCACTCTACAGTTTTACTATACATGCCATACGCTTACAAGATGCGTTACTACAGCTTTGAAAACTTGAGCTACTATTTAGACAGCCCAAACAGCAGTAAGCACACAAGGGAATCCTGCAGACATTCTTCTGTTAAGGCTTAATTATGCATACCTTGGAAGGCCATTCCCTTTTAAAATGCTTTTAAATTTGCAGGTGAAAAAACATGAAAATTATAAAAACTTGAAATGCATTACTCCTCACAAACCTGTGTTTCTTATCTTCCGTTTGCTGCGAGCTTGATTCTTTATGTTCCGTGCTGTCTGGCAAACCGTTTGTTGTCATAGGAGATGACAAAGAAACCTTCGGTCGATTTACTGGCCTGGGAGTTCCAGGACCATTTACATTAGATCTTTAAAAAATAATAATAAAAAAATTAACAACAACAACAAACCCCATCCTTTTAATAAAGAAATTTGTTCCTAACAGAGAGCAGCTATAATATAGTTCTTAAAAGAACTGGGTGGGGGAGTTTAATTTCCTATTTTTCAATAAATAAAATCCCTTTCCTCCAATGGAACCAATATCACCAAAACTTTACTGTAAAGAAAATTCTAAACAAGCTTACAAAAACTATCAAAATAACACATGTATCCCCAATGACTCCTCTTCTCTCCTTCTCCCTGTAATCCATATCATATCCCAATTTTGAGGCTACCTATTCAGGATCAGAATGGGCAAAGATAAGGGATTTGAGCCAGCTATTTCCATAACAACCTTGCTTTTATCTTGAAAAAATTAACTCCTGAAGCTAAACTTACCTGTCAGAGTAGCCTGGTGAATTTCCCGGGAACATTACACCATTCATACGGTTTAAACTATTCGAGTTATTTTTCCTAATAAATAAAGTAAGAATCAGAATGTTAGGAATAAAGGAATGTTTCCAAACCACTACCCCTAACACTTACTTGCAGATCACTATCACTATTGTTGGCTTAACTATTGATACTGAAAACGGAACTCTGCACGCCCTACTCTGGGATTCAGCTACTGTCAAGAAGCGAAATATAGGACATATGCAGACACACAAACTAATGCGATCTTGAAGTTCCAAGAAATTGGAGAAGAACATACTTACTCTGAAGATGGATATACACAGCTGACAACCATGACATTCTGTAACACACAAAAAACGCATTAAGAGTTCAGAAACAGAAACTTCTGCACCTGACAACAGTCCAAAACTTAGAGGGTTACAGGATATTGGCCATATCTGCTGAAGTAGCTTTCAGATTATTTTTCTTTAGAGATACCAACACATTAAAAACATAAAAACCATCTTGGCTCCCCTTCAACAAGACCAGACCGCAATTACATTAAAAGCCAGTATTTTTGTTAGTGGGTCAAAACAAGACAACCACGCTAAACCCCAGGCCCAAGTGTTTGTAATTTCTAACTGAAGTATCCTTGGAAATCAGAGCAAAATGTTCTCAAATGTTGAAAAACTCCTGAACTGGTGAAGAAATGTTCTATTTGTACATATGAGTCCTATATTGGAAAGCATGCAAGCATTATTAGCTATTTTTGGCACAGCCATACTTCATCTGCTCAATTATTTTGGCCCCTGCATAAAAAAAGGGGCAGAAAAAATGATTAATTCAATGTGTTTTGCTTAGCCCCCTCCCCGTCTTGAATGGCACACCAAACTAAATCTTTAATATCTAGAAACCTCACTTTAGAATGAGCCAAGTTTCTCTTTTCTTATCAATGCTTAGTCAAATTATAAATGCGACCTTTTCTGCAGGACCGCTTAAATACCTAGACTAACTTTAATGAAGGATCTCCATAAAACTTGAAGTATTGTTTCACAGCTCTCACTCTGTCCGATTTTTGCTTTGTGAAATCCCTGTTTCATCACTTACTGCTGACTTCCTCTTCCAAACTTGCAAGAACTTATCTGACTGTATGTGCTCTAACAGTGAAAGCAGCTCCGTTTAAAAGTTAGACTTTTTTTTTTTTGGACTGAATAGTCTAAGTAGGAATCTCAAGCTAATTTTGTTATCAAGAAAATCCTACGTGGAACTGCATTGTAATGGAAATACCATTAACTGACATCTGTATGCTTTTATGAGGATTCATTCCTCTATACAAGAGGATTTAAATACTGACATAAAAGACACGGGGGAAGGGAGGTTTCCTCTCTTCCTCATCTAATCTGACCCCAAAAGTGGAAGCCAGCATCAAACCAAAACAATCAGATTATTTCAAGTGATTATTTGATCAGTTTTAGTTAGGACTCAATATTAAGGATGACATTACACACTCCAGAAACTACAGCCTGAGTACTGCACAGTAATTAGGAAACAACACTTACATTTCTGAAAATGACTTTCAACTTTTAAATAAGTCCTTTCAAACTGCTCTTACGGTGTTAAAAATAAAGGAAGAGACAAAGTTACAGGTAGCTCTTAGCTATTACATGACTGAGAACCATAATGAAAACAACAGACTTTTGGTAGCAATTCAAAAGTTACTTAAATTGTTATTTCAATTGTAACTGTTGAGCTGCATGTTGTCAGCAAAATACGTACCTTCTCCACACCTCTTAGAAATTTGTCTGTTCCTGTGTAATTCCTCCTAGGATCTGTCAGCAACTCACAGAGTCGCTGAATAGTGAAGGGGATGCTGCAATGAAATAGATTTATAACAATTTAATTTGTTTTTTATGAGTATGACTGCTAGGAAGCAAAAACTGTATTGCTTTCCTCCCCTTATTGAGAGTACAGAAAGAAAATAGTACAGAAATTTGTTGTTATTAGCAATACAGGGTAGTAACTCAAAGCCCTATTTCCCTTATTTCACGCACTGAGATAAGGCACTGTCTTTTGTGCTCACCATGACAACTCTTAAGGAGCATCCTAAACGCATCATCCCACAACTCAATCCACTAAAATGATGAAAGGGAAAGCGGTATTTAAATTCAGAAATCAGATCATCAACAGTAAAATAGTTTAAGACTGCATTTATTAGATAACTCAAATAGAACAGAAATGGGAAGTGATTCAAAAGAAATTTGAGTCATACACGCTAGATCTAAAAAAATTCTCAACTTGTAGTTTATTTCATGTTTTACAAAATACATTTACAGAAAAAGCATTAAATGGTGGAATTGCTAACTTCAGCTGTTACACACACTGTATTTTGCCACAACTGGACAGTATATTTATCTATCATGGAACACCTCGGTAAAATCATTATAAAACTTAAAAGTTACACAGATCCATAGCATCACATTCACACTATTTTCTGGCAATTCTGCACTGGGTTTCCTCCTACTTAAATGAGAAACTGACCTTTCAAGCAAGATATTTTACATACATCCATCGGTTACCTGAGATGTCATACACTTTCACTGAAAATTCACATACAATGTCACAATTTAACAGATTTCTATGATTTTTGACAGAATAATGAAATACTTTAGGTTGATTCGATAAAATAACATTTATGCATTTTTACAGTTGACTATTTGAAATCGAAGCCATTAACATTTCAAAAATACACCTGAAAGAGTATTTGATACAATGATATTTAAGAACGAGTTCTTGATCGAGAATATGACTGATACACCAAATCCAGAGCATGAGCAATACACGTTTGCATACACACGTACATACAGCGCTACACTGGAATTTTTTAATTTAGCTTTTATTATTTTCTAAGGACCTCAGCACACAGTATCTTCAGCCTATTTTGTTAGCTAACACAGCACCTCGAGCTTATCTCATTAGCTAAAAAGCCACGTTTTAAAGATGCGCAGATCTACCACGGGGTCAGCAAAGACGTCAGCACACTGTGATTACTCACACTACGTGACAGTTCGCTTCAACGCAAGCAGCGAGCAGGAATTGAGAGTGACCAAGTATCGACAGTCTAATCAGGTTTTCCAGAATTGGGTATCGTGTCACGGAGGAAGTTACAACCCGCAACTTGCAAACGGTAAGGATTTATGCTACAATACAACCACCCTCAGCCCTAGCTCAACTGCTGCCACTGGAAAAAAAACACAGACTGCCTACCACATCTACCCTGCCAATGAGTTAATGCCTTCCCTTGCTCTCAGCCCGCATTACACCATACCAACTTATCTGTACTTGATTTCTAGGAATAGGAAGACAGTCGGGTTAATTTCCGTCAGTCAGCCGTGGCAAGTTAGAAATCAGCTGACAAAGCATTAAATACGTTCAATACTTGCAAAAAGAAGGCGATTTCTAAAGCATTTGTTTTGACACGATTGCTTAAAAGCAAGTAAAACAAACGGCAGAGAACTAATATCTTGGCACACAGGCAAAATACACCTCACCTCCCTATTTGACCCAGAATTATCTCTTTCCAACCCCGTAGTTTGGTAAGAACAAGCTAGGAACAAATGTTCTTTTTCATGCAGTTTATTACACAAAAGCTCTTGGGCTTGACAATGGATCTCTCATTCTGAATTTCACCAAAGCTGCCTTAGTGTTCATCAAATATTGCTGCTCTTTAGCAGCGTTTGGTCGGCTAGTAATCCTTCTGACACCCAAGTTCTTCACAATGCTCAGCTTCTTTTACCCAAATTCCCACCTCTGTGACTCAGTCACACCGAAGGATTTACCTGATCTGTTAACCTCTCCACACAGGCACAGCACTAGTTGTAACTACTGTTTCTCACTGATGGCCACTGTGCTTTTGGGTTTAAAAGTCCCTTATTAAAGTGTCTTTGTAAAGTTGTAATAGACTAGTGTCCGTGCAAAACCAAATTATTTCAGAGAACCAACAATACACATAATTTTAAATTATTTTTCATCAACCAAACGTGTGAAACATTCTGAAGAACCATTCCCAGGCTAATTGCTATTTAGCTGCATCCAACTGGGCACTTAAGACTACAAAGACAAAGGTACAAAGTAGTTTTGCACATCAACAGAGTTCTGGTTACTTAGAAATAATCAAGAAAATGCGTAGTCTGAAATCGCACTCCTATTTTACTCAGTTATAAAATGTTTAAACAAAAGTTAAAGCCAGTTCATTTTCCTCCAAAATTTTCCACAGCAAACTGAACTTTGTTTACCAAGCAGCAGATGGCACCAAGTGTCACGCTATCACCTCCTCTGCATATCACTTGTTCAACATCTGCATATGCTTTAGTTTGCAAAACCCAACCAAAGTTAACTTCACCTCCAGTTAATTATAAATTCTTTCATATAAAACTATAAATTAAAAAAAAAAGTTTAATATGATTTTAAAATAAAAGTAACCGAAATTGGTGTAAATCTGTGTGTAAACACCAATGTGAAAGCTTGTGTGCAACATGAGAACTCATCTTTCCAAATGCTTAGGAAGAGGGTTAGTGCAGGGCAAGACCAGCATGACAGTCAGCCCTTATCTGCTTTCCTAAGCTAACCGCCTAAAATTCCCCAGGAAGACATTCGTAACTGCACTTCCTAGCCATATTGTTCAGAATGAATTTCAAACTAAACATTCTTAGACATATAGACAGCAGTCAAAAAGTAACAGGGAGGCAGGGATCCCATAAGTTTAGAATCCTTCTAAACCCAGCTGTTATAACTAAAAGGTCCAGTTCAAAACGAAGAGCAATTATTGGACATACTGTGTATTTTACATGTGATACTGAGGAAACATAGGAAGCAGAATGAACCTGCCAGAATGCAAAACATGTAACTGAGACCTTGGATTAGGATTATTAATACATCTTTTTTTATTATTATTATTTATTTTTTTTTGGTGCTGTGAAGACTCCTGTCACCTGAGATCTCGGATAACTTACCTTGGAACTTTCTGCTTCATGAGCAAAAGATAAAGAAAAGAGCACGTCTTTCAAGACCCTCCTACTCCAAAGCAATTCTAAAGTCTAGCACAAGAACCTGGCTCCAGAAGCACATTACACAAAGCATGGTAAGACACAGTGAGGCTAGAACAGCCAGTCTGAGCTTTAAAAGTCACTTCACCTAGAGAGACCCACAGGACACTTCTTCATGTGATTCAGCTTTCACATCCACATCCTCCCTGTAGGAATCGTAGTATTTACTAATGGACTATTCTACAGCCCCAGACTCTGGGACATCCTAATTTAGGACTTTCTTAAAGGTAGCTGATGTACACAGCTTGCTTCCCCACAGACCAGGTGGTTCAGCTGAAAGAACGAGGAAGTCAAACGCTTTTCAAGTGTTCAGCACCAAATGAGAACAGCACAGCCACAGAGCGAGCTGCATGCTTGGGTCACCCTGAGGTTTTAGTGCTCTTCGGAAAAACAGCAGATAACAGCAGCCCATTCATTAGCTGTCTCAACATGAGAACATTACAGACTTTTGGGGCAGTGAAGCATTAACAAAAAGCTGGGGGAGGTAGGAGAGAGACAGACTGGCATAAAGGACAGGTTTATTTTTAAATTCCTACAGTGAAGCAGGCTGGTATAAATATTGGGCAGCAGAGAACACACTGAATTTCACATTCTTAGGATTGTCTTATGTAAGAGTGACCTGAAACTTTTTTATTTTTTTTTTTAAAGGGAACCAGGCCTGACTTACAAAAGATGTTTACCTTTTAAGTACATAACATTGCATGGAACAATGACAGTAAAAATTAACCTAGCATCAAAATAACATGCTAAGGACATGTCAGCAGTACCTACAAAACTGAAATCGGGAAGTAACAGGGAGGTAAGCCTTACAGTATGCCCACTTTCTGACAAGCTGAGAAAAAGGCTGAGTAAGTCTCTTATAAGCAACTATTGAGACTCAAACAGAACGACTCAGCTCATGGTAAGCACGTAATGCAGTTTAGAAACAAGAAAAATAACTATACGGGCTATGAAAGCAATACAGCAAATAAAAGACACCCTTGACAAAAAATAAATTAGGAGCTTTATTTAAAATGAAACAAAACTTCCAGAATTACAAAACCAACAAAGGGTACACACTTAAGACACAGTCAGCAACAGATTGAATATCACACATCTCTCGACTAGTATCACCTGAACTATAAATTGGAATCTGGCAGAATTTAACACTTCGAAACCAGGTTCACTTCGCCTCCTTGTCACACCGTGTCTACCACAGCTTTAGTTCTTCAAAGCCTACTGAACTGCCACAGACTTATAAAGAACTGAACACCTAAAGAGTTCTTTCAGCTAGGTATTGCAAAATACATGGAAAGAAACCTGACTTTAATAGCTATTTTACCTGTTACGTGCTGGTAACGCTATCCTGCGTCATTGGAGGGTATTAATACAAACCTACCCATGTGCTGGAAAAACTGAAATGACTGACATGTCACAAGATACAAATAGTTTCATTCAAATATTTTATTATAAATTATTCTAATATATATTAAGAGAAATTATGTATCTAATATAAATATATATTAAGAGACAGTTTTGAAACTGCTGTAATGTATTTCCAATGTATAAATTTGTTTCTGCTCATCAGTTCAAGGAAGTATAATAAATGGTCACCAAGCAGAATACTAAGGTTAAAAATTAAGAAAGTATTTTTCTTATCCTGATTTTAGGCAACAAATGTTACATACCCATTAAATCCAGTGACAATTTTCAGGATTCTTTCTTTCATCTCTTCGAAGGGGATATACTCCACGTTTGGGTTGGGGGGCCCTCTTGGCTCAGGAGCTGAGGTTCTGAAATCATCCATTACTTTCTCCAGTTTGAAAATAAAATAACCTTTAAATTGAGACCACTGAACCCTGCATAGGACACAAGAAATAAGAGATATACAGGTCAGCCCCAGAACCACAGAAAAACGGTGTAATTTTACAATTGTAAAAACAAAATTCAGGCTGGCATGGCAATCCTAAGATAAATGTGGCGACTAAAGTATTATTTTTCTTTCTGAATGTAAAGCACGATAACTATTTAAATAATTACAGCAAAACAATCTTACACCAGTTAATTGCCATTAACAAGGTAACAGGATGAGCCAGTTCCTTGACAAACCATTACAATTCCAACCTAAAATTGCACAGGGTATGTGCACGTCACATTACCAGGGAGCTTACACGCAGCCTGAAGTTCTCGCTCAGCTTACAGAAGAAAAGAGTTTCACGTCTGGAAACCACCCAGCATTGTCTGTCTTCTGTTATGAACCTTTCTGGTTTGGGCCTCTTGTAATTAACTGTTGGGTATCCACGCATTTCAAAGCATTTCATGGGACCTCTTGCTCTCAGAAAGGCAAATACATTTTACATCAAAGTCAGCACCTCACGAATGTTTGAGCAAAACCATTCTGACTTCTGAAAAACACAGCCACAACAGTAAGTAATCTAAGAATATCAGTTACCTTCTGCCTTACAACTTCCAGTTTTGCCATTTATAGAATTCTGAGCACGCCCTGCTGCACCGAGCAGCCCGCAGCAGCCCCAGAAGCGACTCTGGGCTTCCTACCGCTGACGCACGTCTCAGCAGCACAGGCAGCAACCTGCAAACAACTCATTTCCTTCAGTCACTACCAATTGTAGTCTGTCCGTGCTGACGCAACGCAGGAGCTCTCGCAGCTACCGGATGACATTTATCCACACGTGTGATCTGAAACCAACAGGCCCCGACCACACGGGCACGGCCACATCTGTGTGAATCCAGCGAAGTCACACCAGCCTCATTCCACAACAGTGCCCTGTTACCTCCACCTGAATTTTCTCCTTGTTCATGAGATGAAAACAGGAAAATTTAGTTCTGATTTATCTAAGGATGGAAAGACAAAGCCTTGGTCTTTCATTAGAAGTAATAAATTGGCAAGAATGGGGGAAGAAATCCGGAGAGGAAAGGCAAACCTTCCTTCTTCCAGGAAATCATTAAGCACTTTGGTGCAGAGGGGAACGCAGGACTTGGTCACTAACTATAAAACCAGAAAGCAAAATAGAAGGAAATAAAGGTCCCTAAACGGAATGTCCTGGACAGATTGAACAGAACCACTGGTTCTCGTGGGATTATTGCTCCAATTAGCAGTATAGAGAAAACTATAAAATACAGTAACTTTTCTAATGTACACTATTAGACACTACTCCTGCAAAGCTGAAATGAAAAAGCTCTCCAATTACACACCATGAGACCAAAGCTTTCACAACAAATCACACACTTAATACATAAGCACATCACAAAGCACGGGCAGAACAAACCCATCAATAACCTCATGCCAAGGAAGGATATCATGCCAAGGAAAGAATCGTCTTTTCATAGACGATTAACCCATCAGCATCGTGTTGCTGAAATAACCCAACACAAAACAGCAAATATGATTTAAATGTGAATCTACTGCCTGCGGGCAGCATCCACCACCTCCTCTTCCCAGTGCTGAAGCTCTATGAAAACAAAGCAACCTTTTAGCCCTTTAGAGACGTCTAGAAAAACGGGCTGATCTTTTATCCTTATCCTAGGATAAGGAATGTCAGAACTCAGTTAAGCAGCAGGCCCTTTCCCTCCTCTTTCTTACCTCATCCAGCCTAACGTTGTGTCTGCCAGGCCGCTAGGAAGGGGTCAGCACTACACGCTCTTCTCACAGGAGGAGGAAAATACTTCAAAAGGCATGGGGGCTTGAACCCAGGTGTTTTGGTTTTTGTAATTGTTTATGAAAAATTATACTCCAACTATAGAACTTGAGAATGCCTGGCTGTGCATCTGAAGAAAGAGATTGTTAAAATAATGAACTTCCTTTTGACAAAACTATCGTCTCTGTACAGGCAGAAAGATTTTTCTTCCTACTACCTATTTACTTCAGAGAAAGTGATCAAAAGTGAGTGTCAGAGGAGAAAAGTCAGCTTGCTTGTTTCCCCAGTCTATGAAAGTGACAAATAGAAGTTGGTGTCAGCTGCTCCTAACGTCCTGGAACTCACCTGCAGCTCAGGTATGGAGAAAAACAACTGGTTCAGAAATGATGGGTCTGATACCTAATACAACACAACAGGGAGGATTACAATGGCTTACCCTAGTACTTTGCAAAGCAATCTATAGCTACTCCTCTGGATATTTTCAGTTATCAGCACACACACAAACACTAGGCACTTAGCCAGACAACGGTAATGAGAAGAGATAAAGGAGGAGGAAATACCTGTTTTCAAGGAAAAAACGATATATATTCCACATTTCACGTGCTCCCTCAGCATAACTCTGGCATTAGTGCACAAGATCTCTATTACAGCTGCTTTGGTAAAATGGGAGACACTAAAAATGAGCAAAGTTTGCTAAATGCCTTCTATAGTTAATGGCCAACTGGAAGTGAAAAACTTCCTTAGAGCTTTATGTACAGCCTCGTTAAGCTTTATACACTGGAAAATAACTGGCAAACAATTTAAGCTCTGTCAAGAAAGCAAACTGAAGAAATTCCATGGCAGAAATACTATTCGTGCATTCTTCTGAGCAGACTTGTTTATAGAAACTTGTTCTTCCCACTCAGCATTGTACAGAAACAGCCTTCGCTAAACGCACACCCAGTCTTCTAAACCATGTTTTTCCTGTCCACTAACCTGTGATTTTGTGCTACCAACTTTGCTGAGAACTTTTAGAGCAATTCGCAAATACAAAGATCCCCGTGAGCGCTGAACGATCTGTGGAAACACCTTCAGGAGGAACACTTCAAAAAATGAGCTTATCCTAAGATGCTCTGGTACTGCGTATTCTCACTGTAGAGAATGAGCAACTTTTAAGTTATACACACCTTATGTACATCTAAAGCATCCTTTGCTACAATATCTGGGTCATCCTGTGTGATTCTGCCTGTACAAAGACAGCTCCCCTAGGCTAATGAGCCTGGAACTTCACAGATACTCCACATCATTGTAAACTGGTATTTCTGCTCAAAGGAAGAATCCTCCTGCTTCCCTCCCACCCGCTCCTGCACCAGGCTTCCGTCAGCCGAAAGGTTCTGCTCTGACATACAGAAAATTAGAGCGGAAAAAAGGAAACTGATTTTATTAAACAAAACACACAGCCAGGAAAGAAGTCACCAGAAGCAGGAATGAGTGGCTGAAAGGAAGCAAGCCCAGCCTGCTTCCAGAACTACAGCTTGTACGGTACCTGTAGCACAGCAGGGCCACGCACCTCAAACCCTCCCAGGAGGGGTGTAAATGCTGCTATTATATATTCCAAAATTTTATATAATAAAAAGAAGTGTAATAGTCAGGTCACAGATGAAAGCATAGGAATTAACACAATGCAACCGTTTAGTTTGTCCTTGTGAATCACTTAAATACACAATACTCTGTCCTAGGTTTGCTGGTAATTACGCTGCGAGGTATGACCAGATGTTTAACACCGTAATACTGCACCATCACGGAGCCCCTGACCTTGCACTTTACATTAGGAAGGTAACAGAGAAATGTGGATGGAAAAGACTTCTGTGTTTGAAGCTACTCAGCTGCGTTTCACAGAAATTGAAAAAACAGGAAAGTAGGCAGCAACTGATCCAACAGCCAATAATATGAAAAACAGAAGCAAGATTTGAGAATGTTTACATATAACTTGAGAGGAAGCATGAGAAAAGGCTGAAAATCGGTGGGGGGAGAAAGGTCAAATACAGAAGATATGAAATGAGCACACAGAGGTGAAATGAAATGATGTACAAAAAGAAGCACAAGAAATAAAATATTATTTTAAAAAAGCCACCCCTCGCAGCCCTGCAAACACCCCCAGCCCCTAGATAGGAACACAATTAGGTGAAAATAAGAAGTTTAAGCCCTATGAAGAAAGACACAAAGGAGCATAAGCCAACCCTACCAGTAGGACAATAACATACTTGTTCACTGCAAGTTGATGAGGCAGCAGATGTCCACTGCATGGAGAAGAATTACAAAAAGATGTAACTTTGCAGCACCAGAGCTTAAACAAGGGAGAACACAACCCCAGATAGCGTTTCTCTAATAAAAGCAAACTATTTCACACCTGGCCTTAAACTACATGATTATCTGCTGGAAGTAATCCATTACTACAGATCAACAGAAGTTTGCCAAGCAACATCACCCAGCTTTAGAAATCCACCAAACCTATTTGATAAATAGCACAAGGGACAGAGGTGACCTTAGACAGAAAGCAGCTCAAGTAATCTGATGCTGGGCCTTGGTTTAAAAGAATTACTAGCACAAAGTTCCCTGCAAGATAAGATTGCTTCTCTGCTAACATGATTTGTACAGAACTCATCCTTCCAAACATGCATAGCAAAAACAAAATTGCATTTTACATGGAAATAATCTAATCCTATCACTCCCACTCTCAGGGAAAGGGAAGCAGTCAAAATGCAAAAAGACTTCCCCCCAATTCCCTGATCTCCTGCGTACTTAAATATTTGTGCTGATCAAACTGAGACAGCAGCCTTCTCCCGTACTGCCCTGCAGGACAGGAGAACCATAACTCGCACTATTAAGAGGGGTTTTGTAGGTGAGAGGAGCTGCTATTTGCTTCCTACCGCTGGACAAGTTTTATCATCGATTCTGCTGCCCTTCAGGAGACTCGAAATTTCAACAAAAAGAGCAGGAAGACAGAAACGTTCAGAGTTGTTCAGGCAGGATTTGACAAATACTAAAAAGCAGGTAACAAGTAAATCTGAAAGGCTGCTGGGGAAACTCAAATGGAGAGGCAGAAGTCTGGCAGCGCGGAGGCTGACAAACACACATGGACTGACAGGGAACAGACCAAGCCAAAGAGGGCAGCTGCACCTGCACTGCCCCTGCCCCTTTGAGGCACACCGAGCTCTCCCTGCTGCTTTCAGGAAAGCCTATACAAAAACTCATGGGATCCCTACCAGTGCTACCTGCCTTGGATATTACATGGAGATTGGCGTGCAAGCTCCCAGAAGTGCCTAAGAAAACAACAGAACGTTAGCTATCTCCCTTTTCTGCACCTCTTTTAAAGCATCCGATTTAACACTAAGCTAGTACACGTGTCTTACACACTTTATCTAAGCTCTACAGGATTTTAAGTTACAAATATCTGTAAGACCCATGGAAGCTAAGCCAGGACAACACGTAAAATTAACTAGAACAGGAGGAAGAACTCAGTATGCCTGAAATAGGGCCACCCCCTGGAATGAAGGTACTGCAATTATTGCATAAACCTTTCTGGAATTGCTTCACAGATTATAGGTGTAATTAATAACAACATTATATTGGAGCGATGTTAAGCTTCTGGAGACCTAACTATGTACTTAAAACATTAAGAGTCCCGGTGGGATGGCTGTCCTCAGATTTCACAGTGTTGAAGTTCATTACAAATTCACTTGGTTGAGATTTTAAGAGGATGCCATCTGTTTTGGAGAGATGCTGTATACCAGAAAGTACTTAATATGAACAGGAAAACCAAAGCACATCCACTACTGATTCTGTTAACCGAACAGGCCAGAGAAACATCACAACCTAGTATTAGGCAGAAGCAAGGAGCACTTCCCTCTCCACCCTCCTTCTATTATTGGCATCCTAAATATAGTACATTTAGGATGCACTCGAACCCCTCTTATTCAGCTAAACTGATTTCAGCATAAAGTCCCCAAGACACAGAATGAAAGAACCATCGGACAATCTCAGAGGACTTCTCTTAACTTCTAACAAGAGACATATCTCTCATATTAGCTTCCCCCAATTATTGTTGATTTAGATTACATTCCCACAGAGATTTGCTAGTAGGAAACAGGTGTTTTTTGAAGTGAAATAACTTGCCAACTTCAATAATTTTCTTCTCTTTTATGCTTTGCTCCAGAGCTCATAGAAAATGAAGATAGCCTGTAGAACACAATAATCCTCCTGTGCTGTCAGAAGTAAAATTAAATTCTCATCCAAAACAAGTTAATACCTTTCCTCTTCTGGTCTAGGAAACTATTTGAAAAGCCAAAAGGCACAGAAAATGAAGTGCACCCAGCAGTCACGTACCCAGTTCAAATTCCCTGTGCCAGCAGCAAACTTCATGGCATGCTCTCCCACAACCTCAAGGACACGTGCATCCAACCTGAAACACCACGAGCAGAAGGAACAGGGCAGTTCCTGCAGTGCTAGATTATTTTTCAGTGTTCCTGAACGAGCGGTAGGTTTTAAACTGTAGGTGATACGGTACTGTGAATTTACTGGAACATCATGCTTTGTTGCACACTTCTGTTAGGAAAACACACTGGCAAACACTCTTCCTGGGGGAGCGCCCAGCCAGCACCCCCACCTCCTAACTCATGTAAAATTAAAATGCTCTCACGTTATCTTCAGCAGGGTTTGACCTCATTTTACCTTTCATTTTAAAGGAAAAAAAATACTGAAGAGCTCAAAGGAGGAAAAACTGCTATTTCCCACAAGCACAAAAGGTATTGTTCTGTTTCCATTCACTCGTTGTCAGCCTAAATAAAGTCCTTGCCTTCTTTCTCGGCGAGCACGACAAGCTCACTCCAGAACCACAGAAACAGGATTACATTAGAGGTACATCTACTGTGGTAGTGAGTGCTCACCTCCCTACTGCTTCCAAGTTACTACTGTGATTGCCAGGAACAGCAAAGACTAAAACTTAGCTATGGAAACAGACAGCTGACAAAGGCATTAAAGTACTATCTGTAACCATCAAGGGACTAATTCTGATCTCTCCTGATAAATACTTGACTGACTCCAACTGAATACAGCTGTTGTGCAGAACATAGAGACTCTGAACTGACCCTGAACATCTCAGGAAAGTGTATTTCGTAATACAGTTATCTAAAGACAAACAAACCCGATTACCTTTTGTTTTCTTTTATTTTAAAGGCAAAAACTGACCACAGAACAAGAGTACAAACATTCTATTTATTTTTCTTCATTTGGGAAATAAACTCCTTATAGCAGAGTTGAAAGCAATGCGCACACAGTAACTGCAAGCCTCCAAAACTTCCACAACCACAGGCAGTGGCTTATCTATGAAGATAAAAGTAAAAGTAGATGCTATTTTCATTACATTTCCCTCTTTCACTTGAACATTTAAGTCTTCTGTGGCTGACAGGAATAAACTGATATATTTGCTAAAATATTCTGCTTATTGGGCTTCTGCACTGTGTTAATTCTGACCTTACTCTGATTTCTCCTTCGTGTACTTTCAGTTACGCGCATATTCAAATAAAATTTATTATAAATCTCAAGTTTTATTACATGTAGAACAATTACCTCGGATACCAATGTTCCTATAAGGTACACACCAAGTACGCAGTGCTGCAAGCCTTATGCACGCAGACTTCTGGATGAGCATCAAAAACCATCCAAGTCCTGCCATCTAAGCAGCACTGGGTGTGTATTAACATATTTATGACTTACTTTTTTTTTCAAGACTTTGACTCTGTTATTGCTACAACAAGCTACCCCATGAACAATTACTTCAAAAAGGAACGATTTCAGTGACCACATTTTGAACTTCCATTGTTCTTCATTAACCTTCAAGTAAGGGACAATCACACCAGCCTTAGGGTTGCGAACACCAAGGCCCTAGCACAGAAGTTTGCAGTTGGGGTGTACCCGACTTCTCCCTCTCCCAAGTGCCAGTCCCACGCAGCCCAAGAACACCAACATTCAGCTGCTTTCCACAGGTAACCGTGGCTGCACGTCTGCAGCACTGGCCGAGCAGAGCGGCAGCAACTGTCAGGTTTTGTCCGTATGTCAGAACGCCTCCTGAGAACCACTTACACAGTGCCCAGACCTGCCTTTAACACGACTGGACATTCCGTTTAAATTTAGACGACCGTAATTATCTCAATGCTAACAATTCTTTGCATTGTTCCTAGCTTTTACTCATTTCTATTTCAAACAAAATTTCACTGCAGATTGATGTCCACTAAGGCACGTTTCAAAAGTGATGCTATGCATTGTATCATCGAGACTCTGCAGGAATTCCACACCACACTTCAGAGTGCATCCCATACAATAGATATTCTGCCAGAAAATAATCCGTCAGACAAAGGCACAATACACTGACAGTAGTCTAGAGCTCCTGCAGGGAGTACAGAAACAAAAAAGATTGAACTTCCTCAATAAACATGTTTAGCAGAGAGTCAAATTTAAGCAAACTATTATGCAACAACCAACATGTACTTTAAAGTCTTCCTGAATTTGCACCTAAAATTACTATCTCTATAGAAGCTGCCTCCTAAGTAAAATCATTCTGAGTAATGTAACTTTAATCCAAACACCAAGTCTAGGCTGAGACAGTGTATGCCATCTCTCTCTGACCTGGTAAACAGCCATCAGGTGTTTTGCACCATCATCACAGTGCTGCTTTACCACTTCGAAGCACAAAGCCTCATCAGGTGCAGCCATCTTACCCAGGGTGCTGCTCTACCGCTCCTGAAATCTCGTAGCTGTCTTCAGGCACCATTAGCTCTGAACCTGTGAGACCTGCCAGACACATCAGCTTTGTAGAAAAGCAGAATCAGTTTCATTTAGGCACAAACCAGATAAACCACACCACCAAGCCGACCAGACTGCTCTGTACCCTCCCTCCTGCAGGCTCCAGCACCTTGCTCCCTCCCAATGGATGCCATCACGAAGGAACCTTCCCAAAACCTGCAGGAAGAACAAGGCTCATCAGTTACAGGACCAAACCAGAAATAAACATCCTTGCTTCTGTAAAATGTAATACAGAGTAGGACAATACCCAGTGGTCTGGGGAAGTGCTTACATTAAATAACAATGAGCAAAGCCACCACAAAACAGTTGACTCGAGGCCCACTGGAAAACAGAGATAAAACTGAGGCAGTGCAGATGTGATGAAATAGCACTAAGAGCTAGAGGTTCAAACTGAGAGAGGAATAAGGAGTGCAGAACTGAGCCTGAGTAGAAGGACAACAGAAGAAAATTAAAGGTAATGGTCAAAAGCACATGCAACTGTGCTAAGTGGTGCAGAGTAATGGCGGGGTGGCTTTCTGTACAAAGCAGTAGTGAACTGCCTGCACAAAGCCTGCTGCTACGAACATGACGATGGATGCACCAAGGAAAATCTGCTTGCACACAGTTGCTTTTGCAGTTACAACAGCCCAGCCACTGCAAAAAGTCAGCACGATCAGGATCTTGTCTTTCCTTTTTCCTTTCATGTCTATTTCATACAGAGACTAAATTTGTTAGGATCGGTTCATCATGCAAATCTGACACTGGGAGTCTGACCTTTATGCTACAAACCCCACTCCCAACAGCTAAGGGGCATTTAAAATAAAACAGAACAACAGCACGCAGTCCCTAAAGGTAAATCGGCAGGCTTTTCTACTGGGTTTCCAGTCCTTTGGGGGCACGAGTGGATTCCGAGGCAGAAAACGCAGTACGAGTAGAGGGGTAGTTGGGGAATAATAGCAGGAAGCAACACAAGGAAGTTTACTCACACCTCTCTCGCTTCGCTGGTGACCGTGGAAATGGAAGAGGCCTGCGCTAACAAAGGCACGCAGGCTCCCTGCAGAACATACTAGCTTGTTTGTTATAGCAGGAAACTGAGAACTGCTTTATGTCATTTTTAAGAAGTTCGTAAGGCATTACATTCCCCCACCAGTTTTAAAGATTTCTAGATAATGAAACTCAGAGCAAGATTTCCAAAATATATATATATAAAAAAAAAGCTATCACTCACGTTAAGCACCAAATCTGAGAGTCAAATAAAGCCCAACAACATAAAAATCAGACCTAAACTTGAGCATGTTAAATAAGCTAAAAGAAATGCGGCTATAAGCATTTACATGTTTGTAACAAATTACCACACAAAAGGTCAGAACACATCCCTAAAACACTGAAGCTGAGAGCAGGAATTTATTCCTGTGTGCATTCAGTGCTACCATCTCCACTCACACCTCTTCAGCAGACGACCAACTATTTCACCGCTGTAACAAAATAAAAGCTGGAGGGATCCAAGCCAAAGAACTGCACTCAAAAAGAGTCAGAAAATACAATCTCTGCTACGCAGGGTACGTGAAACAGCATCAAAGGGCTGAAAACGCCTTTTGCTGTTATCTTGGAGAGAGCCGTGGTTACATAACTTACACTTATGTAATTCAGCAACAGCAAATCTCGCCCGAGCAAGAGGCCTGACTTTGCGACGGAACGCCTCGCTGCGGCCAGGGGAAGATCCGTGAACTCTGCTTCGTGGGACCTCAGCAAAACACACAGCGCTGCCTCCCGTGGTACCTCGGCAGCTTAACTGGACAGCTACAGGCTTGGCAGGCAGCCGGCCCCCCGAGCAGTGCTCAGTGGTGTCTGAATCTGAAGTCCTGCCTCTAGAACGGAGTAAGCCCATGCCACATCAGGGGTAGGTGCCAGCGAGGCAACAGCTCCATGGGAAGAAGCCGGGGTGCCAGGGACAGCGAGCTGAACGTCACTCAGGGTGCAACGTGTCTCTGCAAGGACAACCCCAGCTGGTTATGAGAGCCACGAGTACCGAGACAAATGGTGAGCGGTCAAACAGCAAGTCAACAAACACAGGCTGTGGAACTGCCATCACTGGAGACCTTCCTGAGAAAATGAAACCTGAGCAAGCCCATCTGCCTTTGGAGTTTGCTCCCCTTGGTCAGACTGGCTGCCCTCCAGAAGTCCTTTCCAACTTCTGTTACTCCACAGTGACACTGAAGATGCTCCTATTTGCTCTACAACCACACGTACTCAGCTTCACCCGAGACACTTTGCAGAATGGTAGTTATGTTGATCCTCCCGGGAACCAGTGAAGTGACAACTTCTGTCCTCAGCCTTAGAGGAGTCACAGCCTAGTATTTCAGATGATCTAGGAAAACTCGGAGGAAAGAATTCGTCTACACAGAGGAATGTGCAGTCAGTGTGTTTGAATGGCTCTTTATTCTGCATCCAGAGCACGACCTGGTGTAATTACCTTACGCCCTGGCCAGGCCAAGTATTCTCTGCTTAAGCAGAGAACTGTGTTAGTTCATCACTTCTGCATATATACTGTCCTTCTCCTTATTTTGGTACCTTACCACTCATTTCTGCGTTCCTTCACTGCCAGTAAGGAGCTGTATTATACCCTGCATTGCAGGAAGACGTTAAAACTGTGCTTCCTAAGTTGCCTGCCCTAAGGCAGCAACAGGGGAAACTCAGAAAGAATTGACAAATCATTTTTTGATCTCATTTCTTTTCTACATTTTATTTTTACCTTTAGAACCAAAGGAAAATTCCAGTTAAGAAACAAATTGGATCTTCTTCATGAAGAACCAAAGTAAATGCATCTTTGCTACTGGACGGGCAGAGTGATTTTACATCCAAGATTAACTTCCTAAAAGGTAAGAGACCATTTTAAAGCCAAGACACTGCTAAGTGATTTTCATTTCTCTTTTTGTAATAATTCTTTATAAAAACTGTACTTCACTTTTGTGTTCTGCTTCTAGTATTGCAGTGTGGTGAATTTTTGTACCACCTTTTAAAACTGTTTATACCTTCGAAATAATAGATAAAAAGATAAAAAGTAATTTTTATGCAAAAAAATAAAAGCACAAAAACATATCCTGCTTTTAAAGTCATCTTTCAGCTACAGTTATTTGTTATTAAGAATAACAAATTTCATGTCTTCCCCTTATTCAGTTCTGCAAGTCATGCTGATCCTTTACGATCTATAGAAAGACACGTTACAATGATCCTCCCCTGAACCTCCTTGGTCTCGCCAAGGAAAACCCATGTTAATGTCTCAGTAAAGTCAAGTCAATTAAGGAATATATAACTCCTTTAAAAAAAATCCTAAAACTCAACACAGGATTAAAAAGGTTTGAGCCATCTACTTTACATTTCACCTGAGGCTAAAGTCTTACCATATTAACTGTTAAGAAACAGAACTTTCAAAGTAGTCAAGCAATCAACTACTGCAAAGTAGTCGAGCAATCCATTTTTTGCTTCTGTTGAGACATAACAAGGGAAGTTTAGACCAGCTTTTGCAAACACTGCACATAATCTCACAAACAATTAAGTGAATGGTTAACTATGCACAAGAAGATAGTGTTAGATTTCAAATGGATGAATCTAACACAGGTGGTTGTATGACGGGGCTTTTACTGCAAGGTACTGATAAAACATCCAAGTTTACGCTGGTGACCAAATTTAGCAACACTTTTATTCCAAATCTTCAGTGTAAATAGAAAAGACTTTATTCCTAAAGATACTCTGGGGGCCTTATCACGGTTGCGTTGCTGGCTCACACGGCTCTCACCCTTTGTCCCTCCCCTGCACCGCCTCGGCAGCTGCGGTGTTGACATACCAGCCAACACGGGCACGACGAGCTGGGTCTGGGAACCGATCCCTGCTAAAAGCACTATTGCCGAGGAGAAAGTTACAACTGCGAGCACTTTCCTGCTCTAGGTTACCACGCAGCTACATAAACAGTTGAACCAGCACAAGTGAAGCAGTGACACAAGGGCTGTATTAGCCAAGACCGCTGCCAAGAGAAACAAGGGTAAAATTACAGCCTAACCTGAACCTGCATGTACCTGTTCTTAACTCCCGGAGATGAATAAGCACATTGAAACAAACAGGGGCAGGGAGGCACCCCATGGCCTTACAGGAGTGAGACTGGGCTTCCAGTCTGTCGAGCAAGTTAGGTATGCCATGATCACGCTGCTGGGAGAACCTTAAAAATCATGTTCGTTTACTTTATTAGCATCCTTTCAAACTAATTTTACCATTTTTTTTTACAAGGTTTGCTGCAACCACGTCAGGAAGAGGTATGGGGGGTGAGAACGCTGCGTTTTAACCCAGGATGGAGACTGCAGAACACAACCAGCAGTCATCAGAGCAAGTTACAGAGCAGAGCAAACCTCCACGAGCACTACATAACGCCACCAGAAACAACAATAACTCAAAGCAAAAATACTTCACATTTCACTTGTCCTTATTTGCCTTGGTCCTCACTTGTGCGGGTACTTTTTGTTTGTTACTCTAGGAACAGGCTGTGACTGAATAAGACCCATTGTTTTTCAGTAAGACTGCAAACTGTGCAATTACCCAGCTTAATCACCATTTTTTTTCCAAACTGAGCTCTGAACTTCATAAAAATCCTAACTAATGTTACTACAAATCATGTTCTTAGACTTCATGTTGCCAGACAATCCATTTCTTACTGTTTTGGATTTCTATTAAATAAAATTATTTTTGCACAACATGAAATGAAGAATATTTAGCTCGTTTTGAATTGACACATTTAGCAGGTCCGTATTCAGGAACACTTAGAATACTTCTATCACAGTGGTCAAGAGGTACTAGCTTAAAAATACACCAGGCTCTTATAAAGGTATATTACCCGTCACCAGTCTTTACATTACGTCCACAATGAGATTTTAATTTTTACTAATTGCCTCCTGATACTTTGACGCACAACACATTGAAAACAGAAGCATGTTATCTGAAGAAATAGAATTTAACAGGTAATGGGAAGCAAATCAAATGCACTGGAACAGCATTTCCATGTCTGTCTCCAGATTACATTGAATACTGCTGATGCTCATGTCTGACGCTTTTTAAAAAACAATTTAATGTAACTGAAAGGTTTGAGAATGATGTAAAAATGGTACAGACCTAAAAAAAAAAGGAAAAAAATCCAAAGAAAACCTTGAAAACAGGCCAGGGCCTGTGTGGAGTTCCTGATGACTCCTGTTGAGGCTTAAGCTACAGTCTGTAATAATCAAAGAATAATTTTAAGAAAATCTGGATTTTCCCAACGGAAACAAAATGAAGTTTATTCAAACTCCAAGTTTCACCCGGGAAGGAATTTTGTGAAGGACATGCTCCTTTACACTCACTTTTTAAAACTGCTTTGGAATACGTGTGTTGGTGGCAGAAACAAGAAAACCAGCCTGGAAAATATTTCTGAAGAGGATAAAAGTTCTGTATGTGACACTGACCCAAAGGCGGCGGCGGAGCAGGCCCGCACTGGGAGCGGTGCGCCCCACACCACCAGGCCCTGCGGGCGGGCCAGAGCCTCCTGCTCCAAGAGCAACGTGCACCTCAGGGCTCGGTGTTCGCTCACAACCAGCGATTGTACAGGGCCAGCAAAGGGAAGTACCCTGGTACAGGCTGGAGGGGCTGCAGAAGTCACAGCACAGCCCCACGGCGGGGGGGGGCAGCACAGGGCCCCGTCCCTGTGTCCCTGTCCCCAGGCCGCGGGGGCAGAGGCAGGCCGGGTGCCACAAAGTGAGCACAAGCACGCCGCACCCGGCGGGGCCCGCCCGCTTCCTGCCAAATAGTGAGCCGCAGGAAGTGGGCCGGGGCGGCCCGGGGCGAGCACGGCGCGCGGGGGGGGGGAACAACGCGGAGGAGGAAGGAAGGGGGAAAGGGAAGGGAAAGGGAAAAGGAGGGGAAGGGGAAGGCCCCGCAAAGGGTCACGGCAGGCTGGAAAGCGAATGAGCATCAGCACTGAGCGGGGAGTGAGTTTTGTGCCTCCCCAGCAGAAAACACCTCCTGGTCTCCCCTCCTGGCGGTTCCCCCCTTGGCCAAAGGGGCTCGGATGCGATCACAGCACTGCGTGTTCCTCACATGAAGCTGTGAAGGCCGAGCTGCGCCACGCCAGACCACGCTGTTGGCTGCTGCACGCAGCAGGCGTTACAGCAGATCCGACAGCAAGCAGCTAAGGTCCCACCTGAACCCCCCTGCCCGTCACATACACACAGAGAGCAACAGCTGTGCTGCATGGGGCAGGATCAGTAAACCCCGACTGATACCCCCAGCATGGCCTGCACTCAAGTCCCCTCTATCGGATAAAGCCACCTACCAGCACACAAAACTAACCCATCCAAAGTTAGCGTGAGAACCAAGGTGAGCTTGTTTAGCTCAAAAACCATGCTGCAGACACAAAAAGGAGAATCCAGGTAGCCTCTCACTCCCTTAAAAAGCAGGGATCCTGCAAGGTACAGCTGAGGATCACCGAAAAGTCACTTACATGGTCTCTCCAGTCTTAGCAACATGACAAAGAAACTGATCCAGTATTGGACACACTTCCTTCTTCCCTCTCTTCTCAAAGTCTGTTGGCATGAGGATGACACAAGAAGAATGGAGAAAGAAAACAGAACAAACAAACAAAACACACAGTTAAAAAACACGGTAATTGATTTAGCTGCCGGCACAACTCCCACCAAAATATCCCCGCGTTTCACAGCGCCAGCGGCTCCACCAACTCCCCAAGCCCGTACAGCGCTCGGCATTCTTGTGAGAAGAAGCTGCGCGCATCCGAGCAGCAGAAGTTGGTCGGCAACTTCTCTGGAGCGGCCCCCGCGGAGAAGGAAAGGGCCCGGGTCTCCTCGGGGGGCTGCCGGCAAGGGGCTGGGGGTGCGTGCAGGGCTGCACAGGGACGAAGGGCGCAGGGCACGGCCCCAGGCAGGGGCAGCCCCGGGCCTGCCGGGGGGGAGCCGCAGGGGGCCCCCGGCCTCCCCCTGCTGCCGCTCGCCCCTCGCACAACCCGGGGGGCTTCATGCGGGGGGCCTCCTGGGGGGCTCCAGGGCAGGACCTCGGCCCCCCCTTTCCCCACAGGCCGCCCCCGGCCCCCGTCTGCTCCCCCAGGAGCTACCCCGGCCCTCACCCTGGGGAAGGGGAGCAGGGGCAGGGGCTCCCCCGGCTCCCCCCCGGGGGCTCAGCCCCCGCTTCCCGTCACCGTGAGGACCCCGCTCCCCCCGCCCCAAGCCCCGGCGGCACCTTTGAGAGCCTCCTGCAGCCTCTCGACATCCATGATCCGCGCTGGGCTTCTCCCCGGCCGCGCTCGGCGCCGCTGCCCTCCGGCGGCCCCGCCGCACCCCGCGCAGGAGCCGGGTCTCTCACACGGCCTTACACACGCTCGCACACCCGCACACACACACACACACCCGCCCTTACACACCCGTACACACACACACACACACACACACACACAGAGAGAGAGAGAGAGAACCCGGGCTCAGCAAGCCTCCAACATGGCGCCCGGCCGTCCCCGTGCGCGGCCCCGCCAGCCCGCCCTCCTCCTCCTCCTCCTCCTCCTCCTTCTCTTCCTACTCCTGCCGCCGCCAGGCGGGGCCGCCACGGCCCTGAGGGAGGGAACCGGCCCCTGACCGGCCTCGCCTCACGCCGGTGCCCTGCCGGGGGCTCCTCCTTCGTCCTCACCGAGGCTCCCCCCCGGGAGGAGGGAGGCCATCGCGAGGCCGGGGGCTGCGGGCGGCTGCCGCCAGCCCCAGGGCTTCGGTGAGGCCGGCGGGTACGCGGTTGTGCTAGGAGGGAAAGGGGAAAGCTCATTTTTGAAGAAAAAAAAAGTTGTAAGGAAGGCAGCCAAATAGCTATGCCGTTTGTTTTTCTTGGCGTATGGCAGCTGGGGTGGTTTGCTGTGAGGTAAAATCCTGGTACACAGCTGGGCCGGGTCTGGGGGCGCAGAGGTTTCCTGCTCCAACCTCACAGCCTCAACAAAAAAGGGATCCTAAGGCCCAAAGGGCTCCCTCCTAAGGCCTGAAGGGGTCCCAATGTTGGCTATAGGTCAAGGCCCATGGCACCTTCTCCTTCCTCTCAGGTGCAGCACAACCACCACAAGGGCTAAAACAGACCTGGCACCTGTGGCAAGCACAGTCCTGCTGCAAGCAACCTTCTGGGCTGCCTTGTCTTGATTTCAGCATGGAGGACTGAGTACAGGTGTGGAATTAGTGGTCTCCACTGGCACTGTCATCATACAGAAACGTAAGTGTTTTACAAAGGATTTGTCCATTTGGTGCCATGCCTCAATTGTCAGCTTATAAAAAGGAAAAGGGTATTCCCCAGTGGACGTCAGTAACATGAAAAGTCCCAACGATACTTAGGAATTGTCATTTTTACTTACTTGTATGTCTGTTGTGTTGCCTACTCCCTAGCAGCCAGGCAGCATCATTAACTAACTCTGTTAAGCAAATAAATGACCAGAGACAAAGGTATGCCTGAAACCCTAGGCCAGACAAACAAACAGCACACTGCACGAGATGGCATTAAAACCACACTGAATTTAGCTGTCATTTTTCTTCTGACCACTTTGCTCATCATAGAAAAAATTAGTAATGGCAGAGTTACAGAGAAGGCAAATGAACATAGAGTTGTTTGTCCCTAAGTTAGCCAACAAGGATCATGTTACCAATTTTATTATTGGCTATCTTGCCCTTGCAGCTCTTCTACTATGACTCCTTCTGCGTCATACCCTCGGTGGTATGCTCGCCTTCCTAGCATCAGAAATCTCTGTCAACGGAAACTACATTAATCTGCTTTGATACTTGGATAATAATATCCTCCCTACAGCATTAACAACATTCTCCCCTAAAACATCAGTTGGTACTCCACATGGTAAGCAAGTGAAAAATCTCAACATGGAAAAACCTGTGTTGAGAAAAGAGTTGACAGGACAGGGGAAGGTTTCAAAGCAAGTAGTGGATATTGAGCTGAAAACAGAAGTGTTAAGTGCACACAGGTACACTGATGATAGATAAGGGCAATGCAACTCAGATTACAAATTACTCTATGCTCTTTTCCTGGAGGTTCCCTTTATTTTAAAAGAGGTGTCAAAGTCCAATTAAAGCAGCAAAAATAATAGCTTACCTTTGCAACCTTAAGTACAACAAGAGTGGAGGACATACCTTTCCTAAAACAGTTTCTCTTAAATAACTTCTATACCCCAGCTGACTGCATTTCCCCTCACATACCACATCAGCTCGCATCCACAGCACAGCCTGCTCTCTGTAACAATTCTTGGAGGTGGTCACGTGCTCTCGATTTTCAGTTTTTCCCAAGAAACTGCATTTCCCAGCATGATTGCTCTTAAAGAATTCCACCAGCCAAAACAAGCCTAGAGAGGCATAAACAACCATTTTAAAGACCAGTACACTTCTACAACCTACTTAAAAACTGTAGGAGACAAATTCAAGTGTCCTAACTGGTAAAACATTGCATTCCTTCACTGAAGTTGGGAAAAAAAAAAAAACTTCATCTAAATTCTTGTTCTACATTCTGCACAGAAATATGGAACTAAGTACTAATTTTGTAATAGAATAACACACACTTGACCTTTTTACTAAGCACTTTAGAACTACTTCTTTGCACACAAAGTGAAAAGCAGTAGCAGAATGTTTGATTCTAATGCTGCCCAATGTGGTAGGTATGCTTGCAGTCCTCCAACTTTCTGTACCCCCGCTGTCAAGTTATGAATTTCATTGGCACCGTGCTGTAACAGATGCTGCTCTGAAGATAGGTAAAGCCAAAAGGGGCCGCAACTCTCAGATCTTGTCTCTAAAAGTGAGATACAAGTTAATATAATACTTTTGGCAGGATGTAATCAACAGGGAAAAGCGCCTCTGGTTTCACTCCAATCCTTTTAATTTCTGTTTTGAAAAAGTGGACTTGTATTATATGAAGTGTAGCACTTACATATCATATAATTTCATTTAATAGCAAAGGATACTAAATAAGATGTTGGGGAATGACACTGAAGGAAGATCTTCATTTTACAGTGCGACAGAATCCCAAGAGTCAAACCAACTGCATGCTAACATGAACTCTTCATTATCAAAGAACTTTCTTTCTACTTGCTCAGACTAGAAAGCAAGTCTATTATAGTTCCACATCTATTTTTACCAAGTAAAAATGAAAACATTTTGTATTTTCACAGATAGTTAAGTGACACGTGAGGAACACTGAACAATGGCCTGCCATTTAGGCAGTAGCTCTGTTCAATAAGCTTAATTAAACCATTGCCGTTGGTGAGGTCATGCCAACTTCCTTATTGTTAGCCAGGCAAAACCAACATTTTTGGAAGACTGACAAAATGTTGTGTGCTGGTTACAAATATCTTTGGACAGTTTTAATTCAAATGACAAAACACGGACATTTGACTAGATTAGGCCCTCTTCAAAATCATTTAAAAAAGTTGTCTATGTTCTGAAGATAGCAGTAGACTGGGAAGCAATGCTTATTAAGATCAGGAAAAATAGCTTATGGAGCAGTTTCAGTTATACAGTTCGATGTGCCTTTGAACCCTTGCATGCACTGGCACAACATAAAATGTCTAATTTCTTTTTTTTTCAGTCCTCTTTTCCATAATGCTCACTGATACAGAACATGTACATAAATCTATGAAAACTTACCCTTTGCACTGACAAAGTATTTCAAAGAGACAGCAACCTTTCATTTTTAAAAGTGTCATTCCCCAACTTGTAGAAAATAAGTAGTAAAGCCATATTCCCTGTCGTTTCTCCTCCTTCCTCTTACCACAGGAACAGTAAGAGAAAATGCTTTCTATTTTTCAGCCCTCTCCTCCCTCCCTCCTCCACTAGAATTAATAAGAGACCGTTTTTTCAAAAGTATATATTTCCAACAGCTTTTTGTTTTCTATTGGAAAGACATTTTCATTGAAATAGATTTTTTATAGAAACAAAAAATAAAAACATGGAACTATGGCATCAAGAAGTCTTGGAAATTTAACCACACACTTGCAAATTAAATGAAAACACCGTGGGTTTTTTGTTTGTTTTGTGTTTCGGGGAAAATGTTTAAAGATATACAAATAGTGTCTACCTCTTTCTTAGAGGACAATCATCTCCTCTGGAGCAGGAACAAAATAAAAACCGTAATTATTTCTCTGGAAATAATGCAGAGAGAGCACACAAACGACTTTGGGTGTTTGTGTGGTAACAAAGATTATTTCAAATGCATTTTAGGATGAAGCTCGCGTTAGGGGAGGCCTGCATGTTTTGAAACCCACATCCCCACAGCTAACTGAGAAATATTTCAGTTCACAGCAATTCATATTTCCCTTCTACTTTCAAAGGAGAAATATTTAAATATAATCCTAGAAGACAAAAAAGCTTGTGTGTGGTTTCATCATTAATACATTGTGTGATCTCAACCAAATGAGTTAGGCAATCATACCTGAGTTTCTTCATTAATGAAACAGAAATGTTAATTACTCTTTGAAAGGTATTTGGCACGCCTTGTAATAAAAGCATACACAGAGAGCCTGATTTCATTTTGTGTAAATTCCCAACGCTGCTTGTGGAGTATTTACTGAGAACCAACAATGAAAAAACTCGGGAAAGGAGATGTGGTGCTTCTAAACTCATAACAAAAGAACGATGAGAAATTTTCCAATCCAGATTTTTTTTTTTTTTTTTTTCATTAAATTTATGTAAGGCTATTTTAGATTTCTTTTAAACTTCTGCAAAACATTTCTTTTTTTTTTTTTTTTAGAATTTTTAAAGAAAGCAGGACCAGGTCCAATATCTTAGCAATGTGAATCCAGTTCTGCCTGATGCAGTTGGACAAATCTCATTAAAAAAAAATGATCTTACACTTAAGAAGCTCAGATCAAGCATTGATTTGGTAAGAATTATGTTCATACTCATCAGTACTCAAGAAAGATACACGTAACATAGAAATTGTATAGCATAATCATGTACTTCCACGTTCTCATCTTCCTAAAATACCAACTGAAATTAGAACAAACTGGAAACCAAGTTACAGCAATGTAACCACGCCACACTTCGCAGACAAAAGACAGAAACCAACATTGCCAGTTCTGATGAATCTTTAAGAGATTAATGTGCATTCCCCAAAAAGAACATTCCTGCACTTCCTGTAACTTCCTTTGCATTGAGCCAGCTGAAAACTATTCCTCTTGCAAGGCTGGCTCTCAACACCAGCAGCACATCTCGTGCAGCAGCGTGGCCAGACCGCTACCACCAGGGAATCAACAGTGGCACTCAGGGGAAGACAAGGAAGGGAGGATTACTGCCCACAGCAGCAGCAGGGGCTCAGGTGTGCTACTTTTCCTCACTGCCCTGGAAGGTCTTTACAACCAAAACCCAATTCTTGAGCTTTACGTCTCTAACACTCCGGAAAATTTGCACAGAATTATACACCATCAAAGCCCTGGGCACAGATCAATGGTTGTAATGCTGAATGCAACAATGTAAGACACACGATCTGCAGATACCTTTACTTTCAGTAATGAAGCTTAGATTAGGTACCTAGAGATTCCTGACCTAACCTGGCTTAAAGTAATTCCATTCACTGATGTGTGACAGCAATTTGTAAAGTATTTTAACTCAGTTTGAACCAAAATTGATTAGCACGCTTTGAAAAAAATCTGTAGCAGTTCAGTATCAAGTGCAATGCAGCAGAATATGAAGAGTGAGCATAAGAAAATTAGAAGAATCCTGTTTCAAGACCCACTTAGATCTAGAAAATATATATATATAATATACATCATAAGATTTACTGAGGAGGTTAGGGTTTGGGTGTTTTTATTAAGTTTAGAGTTGCAGGAACACCAGCACCATTAAAGAGAAATACACTGAAAAGTTGTGTATTTATTACTTAAAGTACCTGATAGCCACTTCAAGACAAATTACATCCTTCCTCTGAGGAAATGCCTGAAAATCACTTAATAGATCCGGAAGGCCTGGGAGCATCAAAGGATGGGAATAGCTCAGTTGGAGTGCTTGAAATCTAGAAATGGCTGAAAACAAAACTTGTATTTGTGGGAGTTGGGTTTTTATCTTGAAAGTTCCAACAGCAAGATGAAAAAAAAAAAAAGTTACATTGGGTAAATATTCTAGGCTTTAGCTAAGTTAGCCACTGGCCCCAAATCTAACTCGGCTCAAGTCCCCCTGATTCTCTGGAACTGTGAGAGCTCACAGCAACTCAGGGCCAGTGTACTCATTCCAAGCTGGCTTTCTCATACCTTCCTCCCTGTACATCCCTAGGACACAAAGCTGCTTTTACGCCACCCCACGAACTAACAGATCGTTCAGATTACCAGCAGACTTGTTTTTTCACCTGGAGCCTAAGGTGTGAGGCAGCTGGTATTCAAAACAACTTGCCCTTCAGAAGAGCCAAGCAGAACAGGAAGGAGATCTTCTTTGAAAAGCGTGTACACCGAGCAGGCACCAGCTCTACACAACCCTAATCAGTACAGCAGGTAACTGGAAGGATTCGGGAACACCCTCCCTTTCATGGAAAGATTTCTGCAGGAGCAGGTCAATCAATGGCCTTTTTTTAAAAAAAAAAAAAAAAAGTGCATAATTTATGACCAAAATATTGTAGTTCTAAGACAGTTGCACAGTTTTGGACTTTACTACAATCTTTACAAAATAACATAAGCAATTATGGTATATTTATAGAAATAAAAAAGCAAAATGTTTTACCTCCAAACATTAACAAAGTGTTTTGTTAATCTTAAATGATGACTCTTGTTTTGTCTCAATTTTCATTTTCACTTCAAAGGAGGTGTTGACAGGTTGTTTTTTATTCCAGTCCAGAATGAAAGCAAAATTTCCAAACACTGCTGTGTCTTTTGAAGCACAAACAATTCCTTCTCTCACAGCAACTACCGTTCTTTAGGAGGCTATAGTCCTCGTGGATCCCAGTACAGACAGGCATTTGCCACAAGAGCCCAGCGTTAGAACGCTTCCAGCCTCCCTGGGGGCTCACTGTAGCTGTGCTGTCCCATCTAGATGGGTCCGTGGTGTCTATTGGCCAGGAAAATATTGGACTATATCCAACAACGGTGCAAAACATTCTCAGAGTTAGCTTCTTTATGGTTACAGGTACCTGGCCCTTAGGAGAGGAATCTCTTCTTGAAGTGGGAAGGAAACCACTTGAAATTAAATGATCAATGGTTTGTGTTAAAGCTGATAATATGTCAAGATTTATTGCAGTATGAAAGTCCCACATTTTTTTCCATTACTGGTACTTAATTCTCAGCTATAAATGTCACAGACAAGCAGAGTTATCTCTACTAGGATCATACTTACAAGGATGAATATAAAATCTTATCTGAGCTCCGTTTATACTCAGCGCTCCACGTGAACGCGACGGGGATGTCTCCTAGCGTCAGTCATGGTTATCCACATGCGTACAGCAGCAAGAGCAGGGGAGGGGATTTGTCCAGCACCCAGGGCCCCCAGCTGTGCTAACTGAGCTCCAAAGGTGTGTTTCAGGGAGCTCAGTCTGTGCCCAACAGGGCAGCTGCAACCAACAAGGTTCATACTGATCCAACAAACCCAGCTGGACAGGAACGAGGACATGGAATTCTCCCCATAAGTTTCAATACTGACTGAAGCCACGCTTGCTAGTAAAAAATCTTAGATGAGGACAGCACTGCCCAGGCTGACTATGGGACATGTAATGAAACACCACCCAGCTACACGCTTCCCAGGCCAGAAATGACGAAACACTGTACAGAGGACTGGTCTACAGCTGGCCTTACCTTTTCTCATGAATATCAATGGCAGTTTTATTCTGGACTTCAAAGAGAGCGTGACTGAGCCCAACATACCACACAGTTGAGCAATTTGAGCAAATGAGAAAACAATTTCATCACCAGGCATTCAACTGGTTTGGCTGCAGAGCCAGCTCACAAGCTCCTGTCACACACAGGTGTAGCAGCAAAACCACAGACACTGCAGCAGTGACCATACAAGTGTCAAAGAACAAAAACAACAACACAAAACAAACAAGAAGGAAAGAAGGGAAGGCAAATGATGCCCAAATCCTTGAAGTGCTGCAGAGGCGGTAACCTCAGTTTCCTCTGAGACTAGGTTCCCAACTCTGTCACCACAAAACAACTGGTGTGGAGCAGGACTCCGCGCCACTTTGACTGAAGCTAAACATATATATTTGTCTCATTCAGTGGTACATCCAGTCTTACATTCCTCCACTATGGCAAGAGTAATATGGTAAAAGAGGAATGGTAAAGCCCAGTGTTCTCTGCTCGATGCAGACAGACCCTATACATGCATGGAGATATTTCAGCCAGTTGTATCTCTCTCTCCACTTCACTCTCCATTACCTCGGCACAAGCCATGCAGCCAAGTACCGTACCTCGCTGGTGGATTTTTGTGCTGCACTGCAAAAGCCATGGATTTTACATGCAACACCAGGTGAGAAGACAACACTTCCTTGAGGCCATACCCCTTTTACCTCAAACAAGAAAAAGAAAGGCTACAACATACCAAAGAATACAGCCGCACTGAAAGCAAATTTAAGAACAGACATCACTGAATTCTAGTGTCAACCACAGATAAAGTAACTAACTCTTCAAAATGGACATGGACAGAAACGCTACAATGGACACTTAATAGCACTAGTACTGAACTCCATCCCAATGAGACCCAGTACACACACACACACTTCAAAATATATATAAATAAAAATACAGAGCTTGCTTAAAATTTCATTTATTTGTACTGTAAGGCAGAGGATCTTAATCAACACAGAAATGCACTGCTATGCCTCCTTGGGAGCTATAAGCAATTGGTGCACTTGTCAAATAAAAATACACAAGAATCCGATGATACAGAAAAGGTACGCAGCTCTGTACACATACACTCTTGCTGTGTAGGTATGCACACACACACAGCAGTTTCCAGTTTCCTCTTGTAAGAAAAAAGAAATGATAACAAAGCTATCTAAGCCTCCTTTGTAATATGCAGGCAAATAACCTAGAAAAGCTCTCACGTTATATAAATGATGCAACCAAGTGCTTCCCACTCTGGCAGTTCTTTGTTCTAAAACGTGCATTTGTAACCTGACACTTTCTTAAATGGCTTTGGGCTAGAAGGAGGTGCTCAGCAGCTCTTAATATAAAGCCCCTATTTATCTATCTTCAGCAAGTTCAAGTATAATATAGCAAATTTTAAACCTGAATATTTGACGCTGATGCAGCAAGGACTTAGTTACACACTCAACTTTATGCACTGCATATAAGCCTACTGACTACAGGCAGAATTCAGAGTTATCAAACAGTCACTGGGTCCAGGCTTACCTTCATGTAACAAGGGCACAGCTCTGCGGGCTGCACCCTATTGCTTCTTTCTGAGAAAGGTGATTCTTTGTTATCAACACATTCAGCGTGCTGGAGTGTCTGCTTCTTTACAGAAAACTATTTTGGTTTTCCCTTCTCTGTTATGACATGCTGCTCAATGTGTTACATTATTCAAAGGTGTTTTGGTTACATTATACCACTGGAAATAGCTAAAATATGAGAGGAAGCAGAAAAGAGGATACAAGGTCTATGTAAGTATTTACATATCCCATTATTAAAATAAATGAAGGCTAATTTACATGAATTAGCCACAAGTATGAAATATGACATGAATGAAAAATGGTTTCTAAATAAGATTAATACTAGAACCAACTACTGTTAAAACCAAAATACAATATGGTTTTGAAAGCTGTAATAGAATATAAATTAATAATTCTAACAACAGCAAAATCAACGTTACATAATTGTTTTAATACACTTTGGAGAGTTCAAATTATAGCTTTTTTTCCCCCCTCGGAAAAAGCACAGCGGGGGGAACTCCCCCATTCTTCCTGATACTGTATGAACAGACGTCTCCATGTTAAAGCATATACTTCATACATTGTAATAGCTGTTGCGAACATAACACAGTTCCTCCTAAAAATAATGTAGCACCTCCTGTAAACATAAAAAGCAGTTTTAAAGTCTAATCAGTTTATATGTAATTATGCCCTTGTTTTGTGATTAATTCCATTCCTTCATTTTAACGCAGGGTTTTGCTGAATCATGGCTTACACAATCACAGCCTCCTAAACTTCAGAGACTTAGCATCGGTATTGCAACTGTCTGGGCAACAAGACTTTTGCTCTGCAACTTTCTGTGGCTTGTAGATACCATGGAAATGAGGAATTCAGAGAGCCCAGCATGCGTCTCATTTATCCTCATTTGACCTACAGTCAGCTTTACCCTGATACTCAAAAATAAAGATCAAAAAGCAAGCTAAGATTTCTACAAGTTCTCAGTATTGCTAGCCTAAAAGGTTTACTTATGTTAGGCTTACATTAATTTAAACTTTTTAAAACAGCATGCTGAGTTTTCCTTTCATTGCCTCCTGGTTTTGAAGTATTAAAGGTCCATTTGCATTATGTTTTTAAACTTTGCTCTATCTACAAATGTAGTGTTTTTAAGTGGCAACTTGCTAATTGAATAGAAAATACTGAGGCGAGTTGTGTGAGAGAGTAGCATCTACACTGAAGCTTAAATGCCTCTCTGGTTCCCATTAGGAAATTCTGAGCTTCCAATCAGAACAGATGCAGAAGGGCCTCTGTCTTTACAAGTCAATTTATGCTTCTGTGGCAAAGACTGTAAGATAATGTCTCTGCGTCACAAAACGCACAAATTGTCGACTGGAATTTGCAGCACAGAAGCGCGAACAGCAGACATGTCTGTGTGTCGGGCCTGCTTAGGGCTAGCACAAGCCTGCAGCAAAATTGTCAGGACCAAGACTGCACACCCCCTGCTTTAACACCCCCTCTGCTCAGACGATTGGGTAGCGATGCAGTTCGCCACGCCGTGCCATTCACACATCACGCTTAGGGATGTGTCACAGCCACTTTCACACCCCGCACATTCGGAAAAAGTTTGTCAGCACTTAATCCCGTGTGCAGCCTATCTGGCAGCCTGCGATGCCAGCAAGGTCTGTGTTTTCTCTCCTCTTGTGAGCTGCCACACAAGGAGAGGTATGTGCGCGCTAGGAGTACCTTCTGCTGGAGGCTGGTTTTTATGAAGCTGTGCATCTGTCCTGACTGGATAGGGCAGCAACCTCCAGAAGTACAGTTCTTCAGAAATCCTACTTTTTAAACTTCAGAAACACATCATACCCCTCATCCACACACAACAGATATTTCTCTCTAATAAATGCGTGTTATGTATACAGGATCTGCAAACTGTATCCGTTTTCCTTTCATTAGAGGAAAGTTTCAGGCACCTCACCTTCCGCACCCCTCTCCTACTTTGCCTGCGAGACATAAAACGCCGTAATTTCAAGGGTGAATTTCTTTTGCTGAACAGACTTGAAAAGATCATTCAATGCTGTTTTCTACACGCTCCCACCTACATGCACCCATCAGGGCTTACACTTAGAAAATGCCCTCTGGGAGTCAGCTCCTGTATCACTGCTCTGTAAGAGTGTCCTTACTTTCTGTTCCCCAGTAACTCATCCCTGTCACCTCTTGGCTATTGCAAGTTTTAATAACTTCTTGTCTGTGCATATCGTATCATGATCATACTTTTGACATCTAAACTCAATGAAGTACTTTTAATACACGTCAGAGCCTTCTTGTATCCCCTTTTCACTTTGAGGCTACCAATTATGACCCTAGCATAGAACCGTACCTCCAGGAAGGAAAGTGCCAGGCAGTCACCTTCCTACAGCCCAGGCCTCTGGCAATGCTGTCTGTGACCTCTGCTTTCTGCATTCTCTGTCTCCCAACCTAGGTACAGAACAAAGGTTCTCCGTAGCATATCATCGTTACTGTGCAGTAAATAGCAATTAAAGAGGATTAATTAATTAAAAATAGATCAATAATACCTGATTTTGGACTCTTCATTCACAATATTCTTGTACTGCATCTAATGCAATGCGCATTACCGAGTTAGGGAATACATTCTTAAATCTGTAGGAGTGGAGGGGAAGACCAGGCCTGTACTCCATGCAAGAAAGGATTCTCTTTATGTTGTGCGTTTCCTCTGCAGGTGCCACAGCTTCCACTGCATCCCCTTCCCATTACTTGTATGCTGTTTATGCTGTGATTATTTTCCATCGATTTCCTCTGTGAGAAGCCCTCATAAAATTACTGAATAGCAAAGGGTAAAATTGACAATCACTAGATAAAAAGTGCTGTAAAATAAAGGGGACACTTCTATTCCCCTAATCTTTGTAAGAGAAATCTTAGGTCCTACGTGTGAAGAACAGCAAGTATGTACCTTCAGACAGAACTTCAATTTTAAGCAAATGCTTTCCCTATACTACAGTAAATTTTAACTCATCGTATGACAGGAGTGACCTTTGCTGTAATTTAGCATTCTTATGACAGCCAAGAATATTTGCCTCATCATTTCAAGAGTTATTTCCCATACATATTAAATAGCTCAAACTGTCACTTCTTTGTTGAGCTTAAGTTCAGTACAAACTTCTGCACAACTTAAAAAAAAAAAGTTACCATGAATACAGCTGTCCTGAAACAAATAACCAAACTGAACTCATCAAACCAAAGTGAGAATCATCAACTCTCTGTGTGGCAACCAAGAGCAATGTAAGGATGACAACAGAATGCCTAAAAAAGGACAGTTTAGGTGGATCTCTAGGATTTCTTCTGTTTTTGTAGTTTTAGAAAGTTATTAAGAAATTGGATATGGAAAAAATATATACTTTTTCTGAGTAGAAGAGGTCACATTCTTCATGTAAATGCTTCATGATGTCTGAGTGCAAGAATGAAAAACTCCAAGTAAAAAATGCAGCTACATTTAGTATCTGTGGTTGGCCCCCAGGTAGACAATGACACGATTTTCATACACCTTCTTCATAGTTTTCTCAATTTGCTTCAAAAACACTTGTGGAATTCTCCCACATAAAGTGTGCACTGTGTCCAGAAACTTAGACTGAAGAGGATAGTACAAAGACTGGAAGAGATTGTCTTCAAATGGAAACTAAAGAAAAGAGAAAGAGAATCGTTAGTTTTCAGTAGCTATAAAATCACTTTTTAGAAGGCCTGATTTAGGGTAGGCGATGACCTGCACCTCACCCTTGCAATGTGCCATTAAACTTCAAACATTTGAACGCTGGGCTGCTTTAGACTGCTTGTTTTCAGAAAAGTTTGTCTGGGCATAGTACCCGAAACAGTCAGCTTCCCAAAACTGCATTTCTAGAGTCCGTACTTCAAGGAAGGTCGCTAACATAGGCACACTGTTATGAAACATGTTTTAGAGGAGAGTTGTACACATACAAGTGAGGCAGTTACTTGAAGGAGCTTATTTGAAAAGCAAAAACTGAAATCCTTTTGGACAAAACTGAAACAGGATGAAAACATCCTGTAGGAGCATGCTTTACACATTCCAACTGCTACCAGGCTTCCAAGCCCATAGGACCAGTCCCAAGGCAGCTTGAAACAAAACCTCTGAACACTCAGACTGCGGATACCAGGTCATCAAAAACAGTTGTTTGACTTCACGAGTCTCTTCATTTTCTGTTGAGCGACTTTTAAGGAACTTCAGCACAAATCCACGTGGCCATGCACATGCACTTTATGTGTAACCACATTAGTTGGTGACAGCGAATGTATTATTTTGTATATGGACTAGGCAGTCTACAACTTAAACTCTTCCTCATCGAAGACAAAATATGGACCTGTGTATCTGTACATGAGCCACTGAAACACTCTTCTACCTTCCATGTGCCTACAGGCTCCAGGTACTCACGGAGTACAAGCTTTGGGCATTGGCATTTATGGACCAGATCTGCCGTGCCAGCAGGAAGAACTCCATTCAAACACTACTTCTACCTCCGGTATCACAGAAAAGCAATTTATTGGACTCTTTGATTAGAAGTTTGTTGCAATATGAAGGAAGATTGTTCAAATCATCTCAGTAAAACAGGGCAGGCCACAGCAACCTCATTATTTGTGACCAAAGGGTGTGCATGAATCACAACTCTGCTCAGCCTGATCTGCTGGAATAGCAATCTGAGTGACCTGCTTAAAGCTAAAATCTACATGGAAAAAAAAGGACTGCCTCTATCAAAAGAGGAGACTTACATCACGTATCACTTCATAGAGTGCCTTGAACGTAGGCTGTTTGTCATCATGGTAGACACCTCTATTTCCATGCAAAATGGAGACACCTTCTTCTTCTGCACCTTTGCAGTTACTTCCATACATGCAGTGGTCAGGTCGGTAGTTCCACTGACATGGAAACACGTAGAGACACTCTGCCAGTGACAGTTGGGGGGATTGGGAGGAAAAAAAGGAGGGGAGAAAAAGGAAAAGAAAAAAGGAAAAAAAAGACACATTAAATGAGTTACAACTTAAACCACGTTTCTGTGGAAAAGCTGGGACTGATGATCAGAAAAAATCGGTTACTTTTTACAAAGGTCCAAAGCAACAACTAGGCACAGAAGCTTCCTTTCCGCAGAGGAAGGCTATGCCTCTCTCAGCACTGCTAGACTAGAAATGATCAGAAGAGAGGGGAGGGCAATGAAAAGGCAGGGTGCAAATATAGACCAAGAGTATATTTACAAGGTTAGAAATGACAGAATCAAACCTAGATAGTACAAGCTATGTGGATTTTCTGCCACAGGAGGAAGTTTCCAGAGTTACAGAAATGCTGGGGGAAGTACACAGAGCACTGATGGCTATGCAAAATCCTGAATCCCTTTGGAGATAGCAGGGGAAGCTTGCAAAGTATATCCAGTGTTTGCTGCTGAAGCTTTCATTGAGGCTATGGCAATTTGTGAAACTGAGACACAGCAGAGCATAAGAGGCACTGTATTTTTATCCATAGTCTTCCTAGGAGTTGTCATTCATTAATTTCAAAGGTCCGGAATATATTAGAGATCAGCCTGATTTCTCAGAAGGGCTTCTAACCTCACTTCCCCTACTGACTTCTTTTTTAAGCTTTCTCCATACACCCACAGTATTTGTAACACGCTTATAATGAATCATGCCACTGCCTGTGACCTTTTTGCTACAGAAATGGAGCACAATGAATCATTCCACCAGGCTGGCAGGTTGTGTCAGAAGCACTGAAGACTGAAGTTTCCACTTGGCCTTCCCTAGCTTCCCAAGAAATGTGCAGCAGGTCCTGTGTGATTCTTGACGAAGTGACAGAAAATGTTTTTGAAACAGCTCTTTCCTAAAGGCGTCTCTAGCAGGAGACTGCTCAAGACAGGGTAGATTGTAAGCGGTCTCCATTCAGTCTGACATACCACGCATCCAAAATCACTCCCTGGTGTTGCTGGAAGGACAGGGAGGGCTGTGAATCCCCAGTCCAAACTCTGATCCCATTAACGGGGACTTTCCAGGAAGCCTGAGCAGATGTTTGCAAGTACAACCACTCAGCAGGCCACTACGGGGAGAGGATGTCATCAGGTGCTTATCAGCTTCTGTACATGTTACTTGAATTCTCCATCTTCTTCTCACCATGAAGCTTTCACACATTTTTTGCTGTCACAGCTGGGCTTGACCTCCAGCTGCTCTACGAGCCTTCAGATACATCAATCATCAGAACAACCTTGGGAGAAAGGAAGAAGGGGGCATCTTTCCAGGCCCCAAGTAGCACAGTTCTGTGCAGTTTAAAGCCAATGCACTGCATCTATAAAAAGCCATCTGCAGCAGTTTCAACTGATTCCTTCTTAGGTCAGTTTCAACAGTCCTGCAGTTCAAAACCTCAGGAAAGTCTAGTTTGCTCTTTTAGTTGTATCCACTTACTTTGTTTTCTTTTCCTTGTGCAGTCTGATGTTACTTGATTTGTAAAAAGTTATTTACCAGTTAGAAGGAAAAGGCAGGTTATGGTGCAGAACAGAGTCTCAACATATGGATTTGATAGAGAACTCATCGTGCTTTTTTTTTTTTTTTTCCTCTCCACGCTTAAATTAGCGACTTGAGTTTGACTTTACGACCCATCTGGCTTCATCTTTCTCCAGAAGACCCTATTCTCATAATATTTATGTCTTTTTGGAAATTAATTTATAATTTCATTATGAAGATTTCTTCCACTTTACATTTCCCCAGGATTGAGGCTAATGCATGGTGTACCAAGGACGCTGATGTTTGACATCTGTCTGCAAAAAAACAGATGTTAACTTCCTGCTTTGCTTTTGCTCTCCTGTATTTTTTTGCTCTCCTGTATTTTTGGCTGGATTTGAGTACATCCAATAACCTCCACTATGACTCCTTAGAGTAAAAGGGAAGGGGACAGAATAAAGAAAGATAAATCCAAACTCGTTCTGTTTTCAGAATAAGTATTATTCACTTGTGGGAATACAAGGTAACATAGGAAATGAGGAAAAGCAAATAAGAATGAATGCTTGGCACATTCCGAAGTGCGAAATAAGGTTCTCAGCTTCTTTGGAAAGCACCTACTATGCTGCAATTTTGAAATCCTTGCATTTCTCAGATGTTACTGTTTTTGGAAGAGCTTGAAGTCATTTCTGTGTGATCTTCAGGGGAGCTGAACTTCCAGAAACTGCCTCAGCATTTGTGGAAAAAAGACACACCCTTTTAAAATGAAGAAGCCAGTTCCTTGGAAATGCACACTAGTGAGTAAGACTGAAAATCAAGAGGACAGTAAGGAGAAGCCAGAAATGTTGCAAATTGTTTATGGAGACGTTGTGCAAGAGTGACAGACAGGAATCTGATATATTATTTTGCTGTGCTTCCAGATATATACTGATTGGTCATGCTAACTCTTTGTCTGAGCCTTGCAGTCCCTTGGATAGCTGGGGTATGCTCTCCGACTTCTGACAACATCTTGAGAGACAGGAGGTCCTCTAGAGCTCTTCATAGCACCAAAGCAAGCAGAATGTAGGAGGAGCAGAAAACACACAGCTAACCAGCAGAATATAAATGACCCCATTCTGGTGCTTGCTGAGGATGACTCATTCAGGTGAGCGGCTAGAAGCACGTTCCTCAAAACGTCACTTTCAGTGAAGGAGGGCAGCAGGCTTTAAAGGAGGTATTTCAATGGCTGTTCCTGTTTTCTGTTTATAGTAACACAGTTATTTGCATAAGTGTCAGAATTCAGCTGCATTTCAGGAAAATAGACCATCATTTTGCAGAATGTTTGGCAACCTCATGCTCAGATAAACATCTGAAACAAAAATATTTTTCAGCTCGGCCCTGGTCCAGTGAAGCTCTTAAGCACATATGCAACTTAAACTTTATTTCTGCATTTGATCCTGAAACTAATGTTATACTTATTTTCTCACAATCTCCAGAAGACAAATTTACATATTCATTAGAGCCAAGTATGAGCCTCATTACCCACACCACTTTCAAAAGTATTTTTATAGGTGGTAAATCCTACGTGCGTGTACACATGATCTTCATGGCAGAGTACACTACGCGTATCAAAAGTAACATTTTTTTTTAATTTAGTAAAGTCAAAAGTCAGTAAAAAAGAATCCTTACTTACCTGGGTTAAAGTAAAAAATAATATTTAGTAGATCCTGGTCTCCCCACGTAATGTAATTTTTGTACTTTTGGTATAATGGATAGAGCATTTCCTCCCAAGTCAAACCACTTGGTATCATGCTGTTCTGCACGAAGAAAAACAGAAGCAATGGGTTAATCCTGGGTACAGCGATGTGATGTGTGACTCAGAGCGTGGCACCCACAGATTCCTAAATCTGCTAAGCCATGTCAGATACCTAGAAAAATGAAGAGCTGCTACGAAGCATTGACCCGGATAGGGTTGGAAGAGCAAAGCTGACGGTGCTCTGTTAATCTAACTGAACGGGAAAGCAAGGTCTCCTGGGTCTAGCTCTGATGTCAGCTCCTGCTATTGAGAATCTTCCTATTCTGAGCAACAGGAGGGAGAAAATGTGGAAAAATGTAAAAATGCACGGACAAGGTGAAAATTGAGGTATAGAGTGAGGAAAAAGCAAACTGACAATGATCTTCCCTTCCCAGGGATTTTGATATTAAAAGGAAGTTTGTTTATTTTCTTAATCAAGCTGTTCCTGTAACGGTATGAGTAACCCCTGGCCTTGACTGAGGAACAAGACCACTCAGGGGGTAAATAAAGTTTTAAAGAGATTACAGAATACATACTCAACAGAGCAAACAAAATTTAACATGTCAGGTCTTTCACAAAATTGGAAACATGTCAGTTTAAAGAGGGAAAACATTCCCTTTTCATTTATATCGATTCACAGAATCACTTTATCTGCAGCAGGATACAAAATCTTATTTACAGCAGATGCAAACAATTACAAGTGTATCTGGATATTTACATCAAGCTTCTCAATTTTAAAACAACATAGTGACCACACTGAAGGTCCTTGAATTTCTCCTTTTATATATCTGCAAAGAGAGAATGTGAACTGTTGAAGATGACATTTTCTCTACTGCTAACAGACTGCTTCATCTGCAAGTTCTCAGTGCTCCAGCCCCATGTGGATATTTCATTTGTTTTAGTGATCATTTTCACAATAATTGGGTTTAGTACCCACGTATGCATTCCATATTTTTTAGATTCTTTATAAGATAAATTTGATATAATTCCCTACTAATTTTAATTCTTAATATGTTTCACTAAAAGATGTGAAAAATCCATCAATCACTGCTTTCTGCAACAGCTGCATGTCTTCTCACCTTGAACTGAGTGTTGCGTATCCGTGTTAAATTCATTAGCATCACTCCGGAATTGACTCCAGTTGTCCCGTAATACGGGTGACGCGCAAATCGACTGTACCAGCCAATCTTTGGTATTTCGTGTTCTGGGGCCATAGCAGCTAGCTGTGTCGAGTTAAATTCTTTCAGGATGTGCCAGATGTCATCGATGGGCCTCAGGAAGAGAACATCAGTGTCCACATAAAGGAGAGAATCCACATCCTTTAAAATAACCTTTTGGGTTTGCACAGTGAGGAGAGGAAGGAAGGAGCCAAATAGACAATAAAAAGGAGGATTATTGGCAAAAGGTCAATACTTTAAACTGATCATTTAAAAGAGCTGATCTATCAGCTAAATGCAGTTACATACAGGAACAACAGTTAGAACTTGTTTGTTTCAGCTGCAAAGCAAAAGAGCTACCAGACCACAGAAGCTGGATTCTAACCTTTATATCCAACAATAAACAACTTACCTCTCAAAAATGTCTGCAAGGCCTACTTAGTATCAGTTCAGAAATGAAATGCAAAGAATATATATTTCCATAATTTTGTTAGCTCTTTTAAAGAACTGTGTTATGCTTGTACAAAAAAAAAAAAACAACCTACAAATACATTAACCAGTTTTTGAAAACATGTAATTTTTGCAAACTGTATGACAAGGATTCTGAAAGGGTTAGTATTGAAAATTATATACCATGCAGTATAATATACATCTGCTACTCTGTATGGATGTAAAAGATGCTTTCAGAATCAGTCACAAAACCTAATTTGGATCATTATTGTGCAGTCAGATTGGCTACCACAGACCTCGATGAAACATACAAGCTTCCACCACAGACAGCTCATGTAAAAGAAAACTTTTCATCTCCATTTGGGATTATGTTTCCCCTATTACAACCTTGTGTTCCTACACAAGGAGACTTACATTCAATATTAGTACCTAAAAATGTTTTGCGTTAAGAAGACTACTAATCACAGAAATGTATACACAACCTCCTGAAGAACAAAAAATTGCTTGGTGAATAGAAACGTCCTCTTAAGGCTTACCAGGTCCCATTCTGATCTCTGTTATCAGACTCTACACCAGGAATAAGCACAGTACAGTTAGTCAACTCACAGGGGTGTAAATTGTAAATTAGATCCAGGATATTTAATCTATTCTTGTTGACAATGTTCCCCCTTGTGGCTGTCCAAGTGCTTACACGCTCATTCATTAATTTTGGTAGGGCAAATTCTATAGTGCTTCAACAGCCTGGGAAAACTCCCTTGCGGCTTGCACCGGCTCTTTGTAATGCTGTTTGTTAGGTAGTAAATACCATTAGCTAAGGTTCACCATCAGGTCCAATTGAATTTGTGTTGCTCTTCTTCATTAATTGCTAAAACTGTCCAAGGATTCCTGAAGGACTGAAATTTTCTTACTGTGGTTCTCAGCCAAAAAGGCCACTTCTCTCCCTCTCTTTACTTGAAAAGCAAATCCAAAGGGCTACTGAATTACAGCAGGCTGTGGAATGGAACCACCAGTCACGCATCCAACTGCAATGATATTTATGTCAAATTCTCCTACTTATGCAGACGACTTAATACTACCAAATAAATTTAATTTTACATTAATTGAAATGTATCATGATTAAAGATTACTTGGGAAAGACAGAGGAAACAATAGGATTTTGAGCAAGTGAAAAAAATTTACTTTTAAGTACTCTCAGCAGGCATTAAAATGCCAAACATGCGAGTACAGATTTGAGTGAGATTTTTCACCTGACTGCACACTTTGGGACTCCAACGGACATTTAGCCAAGTTTAACAAATTCCTGACATAACTAAATGTTCTTCCCACATAGCAGGACAAGCAGGGGAAGGCAAACATCTGTACATCTGCTTACAAGAAACTGCACATGAACAAGTCCAACAGTCAGAGCACTCTGCTCTGGAAGGTTGTAGCAATACACCATCAGGACTTCTTTTTCCAAATAGAACAGCATGCGAAGGTACCAATAATAAATGATACTAGTAGTCCAGTAACACACTACAGAGCTGAAGTCCAATACTATAAAAAAAAAAAAAAAAAAAGATAAAAACCCAAAGAGATAGGTACTTTAAGAGTACATCAACAGAAGACAGGTAGTTGAAAAGATGAGAAGAATGTTTAGCTTAAGGGTATTCTGGATATTGCATGCTATTCTGTAGCCCTGACACGCCCTGATTCATAGGGACCCACTGTGTGAATTCATATAAAGAGGAAAATAGCAAAAATAAAAAAAACTCTCCGAATTTAGTGTGAGACAGGTAATAACATTCAAATATGAAGAGCACGGTAAAAAGCTATTTGCCTGATGGACCCACAGCACACTGAAGACCAAATCAGGATTTTTGTGTATATATATATAATTACTTTATATATATGTGTATATATATATACACACACACACATATATATATACACGGTGTCGTGGTGGAGAGACAAGTTTAGGCATTTCCTAGCAGTTAAGTGGGGAGTTTAATGGGTACATATGGGAACTCCTCTCGAGCATAACTGACAATGTCAGCACTGCCTCTGCCAGCAGAAAATATTTTTTCAGTAACTGCAAACATACACAGAAATTTAAGTCTGTGGAAGGCTTAAACAGACTGTAACAATTCTCCAATATATAAACGGATTCAAGCAAGTATTCCAGTTCCTTGTCAAGTGGGTGCCTACAGGCATTCGACCCCATGCCTTCCGCCTTCTCTTCCTCCACTTAGATTCACACGCTTTTCTTTCCTGGTCTGTCAAGATTGCTGCCTCTCTGCAGTCTGTGGTGCTGCCCTGCAGGGACACCCAACAGGCTGAAAGAAAAGCTGCTCTCCTCCTTCTAAGCCCTTCACACTTTCCTCTTTTGCATGCGAAGTGTTAAGACTTATTTAAAACCTTAACGACAGTTTGAATTGATCACATCCCTGTCTTGGGGTGCCTTGGGTAGAGGAATTTAATTTCAGAAATCACGTCTGTAGAGTTCCTTGCATAGCTCCCTGGATTTCAATGGAGCTACACTGGGAATAAAACTTCATTTAAATAACTCTGGCATTCCCAGTGTCCCATAGGTTTCAGGCAGCTCTGTACCCAAGCTAAATAGAGTTTTCAGAAAACTATGTTGTGCTTTACACAGACCTTAAAACAATATTTAGCCTTTCCTTATTCAGAAGCAAATGAGAGGGCAACACGCATTTTTGACTGTTGCTTCTCAACGTCGAAAGCAGGTGGGCAGCAGGAGGCAGGCGGCAGTAGGAGACATTGCTCCAGCTGGCTCTGCCCAAGCCAGGCACCATGCAGCAGGGCTGGCAGCGCTGAGCCTGCCGGGGGCTCACCAGGGGACTTGCTGGAGAAGATGCACATCCGACCTGCAGCATAAGCAGCACAAGATTGTGTCTGGTACTCTGAGTTTATGCTTGCTAGCACGAACTATGTAGACATACCTGACAGACTGCGATTTTTGAAACGAATGGTCAGGAATATGGGCCGACTGCCTTGTTTTTTTCCTCGCACTGCTGGCACTTACAGCTCAGAAGAACTGTGATTATTTTTTTTCCTCATTTGCAGCTAGATAGTATTCTTAGTAAATCTGTCAAAAAGTTCTGCATAGAACTTGCTATATTTAGCCTGACACTTCACATAAATACTCAATTAACTGCAATTTGATTTCACAACTTCTGTCTCCATAGTTAGCAAGGTTGGCAAGTAATAACACACTCCTGTGTAAACACATATTGGCGTATCGAGAAGCTGCGTTACCTACTGGTTTGCAACAGCTAGCGTGTCAATTTAGCAGAGCTTTATGCAAAATTAGGAACAAATCACAATTAAGCTTGCATCTCCATGCTAATGTAGCAGTTCCGTAAAGTTGAGTTAACTGCTAATTACAATTAAGTTTAATAACTCAAGTTACAACAGAGAGAATTTTGTCTACATAAAGCCCTGGCCTCTATTCCCAGCGCTGTCACCGATCCACTGGGGAGGCTTACTTAGGCATCCTCAAGAGGACACCTATAGAACACGGATAACGTTAATCTACCCTAAAAGCTCTTAAGTAGATTCAGTGTTTTGAGAAAGGTTATAAATGTTAGTTAGTATAATAATTAAAATCATCCCAAAATCCCTCAAGCATTTTACGATAGTTCAGCCGGTTGTTTGGGTGGCTCCAGAGCAGCAGTGCAGAGCCAGCTGAAAGCCAGCTCTGTGGCACGCAGCATTCATGCGAACAGAACACAATTTTTCGCCCTGTTTTAACATCCATGTCAATACTACCAAACACTTTCAATATTTAGGATAATCCTCAGCGATCCTATGGTCCAGTCAGACTAACAACCCACACAGCTATCCAGAACGCAGAATAAAAACTGGCTTCGGGTGATTTATTTATTGGGAGGAAGGGCGGGGGAAAGGCAGGAAGGAGAAGAGAATATAACCAACTTGGCATACAAAAGGTGATAGATGAGAAGTCTTCGCCTCACACTTCCTGTGTGACTTTTGGAACAGAGAATTTCAGGGAATTTTTCAGTTTCCACATCTGTGAACCACACACGGCATTGAGCTGTATCACAGGGATGTTTTCTGCCAGTCTTCCTAACATTGCACAATAGCTGTCTCGGGTTGTATATAGCTGCCAACTGCCACAATGTCCGGGTACCCGGAATTTGATGGCACAAGGACAAAAATTCTGCTTGGTAAGGAAGATTTTCCCACCCTGCCTTCCTGTTAACAGAGATGTCAGGTAGTGACTACTGAGAGCATTATTCTCCTAGTTTATTTTGAAGGTTTCATTCTGTGCTCATGATGATCCACATCTTCCTTTTTCTGCCTTTGCAGATCCCACTGACAATTTTATTGAAATAGACTGCAGCAAAAGGTTTAGACTTGTGAGATTACACGGAGCCTTCACTTCCCCTGCCTCTATGTAGCAAACATAAGATCAGATGTCACAGAATGCCTCTACAAAATGTAGCATGCCATATGATCTTCCTTAATATTTAAGAAACCCAAATAGATTCAACAAATTGGGAATGTGATCTTCAACCTCTTACCCAAGGCAGAGCACTTCATTACTACAGGCTGCAGGATCACATCCCATAGGCTCTAGCTTTATCAGCCAGTAAAACCACCGAAAGATTTTCACACAGTTTTCCTTTAACACATTCCTCGCTCCCTCCTGTCCACTTTCACATGCCTGCTGTCGCTGCTTTGGCAGGAGAGGCACTTGTGAGTCAAAGGCTCGCATTCCACTCAGGCTCAGCATTATCAGGAACAAGACAATTTGCACAACTGAGGGCTCAACAGCTGATCAACTCAACCACTGCTCTCCTGGGGTCCTCCCGAAATCCAGGCACATTTAGAAATGTAGAAAATGCTTAGGGCCGGGAAGGAGGGAAGGGGGATAAAAAGGATATTGACATCCTGTTGATATATTTAAAAAGTCAAAATATTCCACTATACAACAACACTAGAAGACCTCTGCTCCTACTGCATGCAGACTGGACTTCTACAGCTCTGTCTCATCCAAAGGGGACATCAGAGCCGGGTCATGGAGTAACAATAAACGTGACAGTGGCTGAAATTACCCAGAGTAAGGTTCTGGCAGGTTGTGAACTTGAGTGCAGAAGGCCAAGTGGACACTTGCCACCTTCGCTATTATTACAACCTACTTTCCTTGCTACCTCCACATCAACGTAGTGTCAGCTGCAACTGTTCAGGGGCAACCCCGCCTATTGAGGGCCAGACACCTCGGCCTGGCCACACACAACATCTTGCAACTGCCCCAGGAGAAACAAACATTTACAGTTCAGGCTGCCTCATAACTTTCCCAAGAAAACACCTAACAGACTAACCATTCCCTGCAAGAAGTCGCTGGAGACACCCAACTTCAGCAACATGCGAGCGACAAAAAAAGAGCCAAGAAAGCACCGCCCAGCCTCAAGGAATTGTCATCGATACATAACCCTTTTCCTGTCATCAGACAGCTGATGACAAATTTAAGTGAGACCGTTTCTGTGACAGGCATCTCTACCAAAGTGACGAAAAATACCACAGTCACAGGAAGAGCAGAGAATTGTGTTTTCCTAGTGAAAACAACCCCATGCAAGTAAATCCTTAAAACCGATCTGTATAGAACAAGCTCACACTTGGGGATTATTTTCCAGGTGATCTAAATATTTACTCAGGGAGCAGAGGATCCCTGCTGAAGTTGGAGTTACTTCCAGCCCGTCTGGCCTTTGTACATTTGAAAATCTACCCCTAAATGGCAGATAAACAGAACTGCTGACAGCACATATTTTCTCACATATGTATTCACAGGCTAACGTATCTGGACGTGCAGCTGTCTCCTGATTGTTTCCATCTGAGGAAGCAGAGATTTCTTTGTCCCCCCCATTTCTCATTAGACAGCAATGAAGAAATCTGGACCACAGGAGCAGCATGTCACTTCACTGGAGTCACCCCAACCAACAGCAGTGCACAAGATAATTTGTTGTTTGTTCTCAATTCCACAGAAATTGCTTTATGCAGAAGTTATTTCCATTTTGCATATCTCTGCATATGCAAAATTGTTATCAACACCTTACTTCTCTCCAGCAGCCTTACATGTTTTCCAAGTTTACGACTCTAAGAGCACCCTGGAATTATTACCTTAAGGGCAAATCTTACAGTCTTGGAAAAAGAAGTACAACACGAGAAAAGGGATTCCTGAAAGCATCAGTCTGAGGACTAACATATGGAAAGGGAGATAGTGGATGAAGAGGATATGACGACTGCACGCTGAAAAGGATGTTATTTATGGGAAGCACGCAGCATCTACCCTGAAAGAGCTCTCGCGCTGAGTCTTAAGTGGAAGTTCCACTGAGAGACTAGTGGAACTGCAGACAAATAAGAAACACATTTTTGCTAGCATAAAAAAAAGCAAGGCTGGATTTCTGGTTTGTTATTTTTAAGTGGCAATAGCGCAGATTAAAATATCTTTAAGCAGATGTTTTAGCCTGAAAATCGTTTTAATATTATATCAGTGAAGCTTTCCTTCTGTGGAATTAACCTTTTCTTGAAGCAACCTACTCAGAAAGCCAAGGTGCCTTACCGGAAGAAAAAGGCGCTGGGCAGCACATGGTTTGAATAACTTTTTCCATTCCTGAGCATTTCCTACTGAGAAGGTTATTGGATAAATGTTGTATTCAAACTTCTTTGTGTATGAGGAGGGCCATTCCTGTAACTAGAAGACATGAAGGGAGGAATTACACGTTATATTGCCTTTCTTTTTGTGTTTTATTATGCATGTACAAGGAATTTAGAAACCGCTTACAGTAACAAAGTACTTACTTGCTACTTGTTGATGTCAGTGCAATTTTGCTCCAGGATTTGCAGCATCTAAGTGGCTCGTGTATTTATTTACCAAATGACCAAAAAAAACAACAAAAAAACCCACTCACCTTCTTCTCGAATTCGGGCTTAAGAGAATCCTCAGAAAAAATGTGAAAACAGAGCCTCCTGTTGCTGAAGAGAACTGCTGATTTCAGCATGATTAGCGTCTCTTCCAGCCGGTCCCCACATGCCACAACTGCCAGATGCATGCATTGTAAAGATGAAGGTTCTTTCGAATGTTTTTGCTCTCCAGGCTTCCTGAAAATTTGTAACAGACATATAAAAAAAATACTGAGGTAAATAAGAAGATAATTTTGCATCAAGTGATGAGGTTTTTTTCTTCCTCTCCATGATGTAGGGGATCAGAAAGGTTTTTTCTGATTAGACACCTACAGAACATGCAAGTGGGAGGCCACATTTTGTTAATCAAGGCAAATCAGGAAACTTAAAATTACAGCAAAAAGAAATACGCTATTCCCAGAAATTTATCTGGGTTTCCCTATGTTTCCGGACTGGCATAAATCACCACACTATATCCACACACAAAACTAATTCAATGGCACCTCAAAGCAGACAATGGCTTGCTAAGTGCAAATGATAGCTTTTCTTTCCAGCTTTGAGGTTACAAAGGCAGAATGGGCTTACTTCTACCTAGCCAACCTTCAAACAGAGCACAGGGTACAGAGCTGTATCCAGTAATTTCATTCCAGGACCGTAACTTTTGGCTAGATTGGCAGAGGACAACCAATCATAAAATGAATAAATAAATAAATAAATCACCCATCCATATGCAAATTATTTTAACAGTTAATTAATCTGGCTTTTAAAAATGCACGCCTTAATCCTGGCCTGAAGGTACTGGCGTAGTTTCAAAGGACTGCTCTCCATTTCACTGGATGGAATCCCTGAGATTTTACTAAAATAAAGATTTTTGAAAAACAAACACATTTATTTGTCCCAGATGAATCAGTCTGTATTCCACAAGCAGCGTAAGGCCAAGCTAAGGGTTTTTCACTTAACACCCATCCATGTGGATATTAGAGAAATTTCAGCCAGACTGGAGGAGAATCTGCATGTAAAAGGCACGTTCAGGCTACTTGCTACTCAGAAAAATCAGAGTCCTTTTAGGGACCTGAAGACGTTTTGAAAATGGGGCCTTTTGGTTGTGTCCTCCCCCCTGCAGTCAGTATGGAGGTAAAAATCACATCCTCCAGGAACGCTGCTACTGTATTGTATTCACATTCCAACACAGATTGCATTTATGCTCCGTTAGATGGATTCATGGTGACAAAGGAACTAAATCACAAGCATCGGAATCATTAAAGTTCAGAAGGCTAATCATAGATCACTGCCAGCTCCTGACAGACCGCCGAGCACAGGACATCAGCCCCTGCCTGTTCTCTGCACATAATTCCATACGTACAATTAATCAGTGAAGTTAATACTACGAACAAAAGTTCTAAATAAAGAGAAGAAATTACAGTTAATAAAGCTGTCATTATGCTTTCCCACACATTAAAGTACAGCTGAGAGTAACAGCAGCGCTCTGTACCACAGGGTAATCCACTTCTCTGTTGAGGAATACCAGCCTGGCTAGACAAAGCAACATGTTTCATTAATGGTTTAAAGTCTTGGGCTTTAGTCTTAATTAAACCCCAATTTCATCAGCGTATAAATAATAGAACACTACATCTATGTGAAGTGGTATTTACTTACCAACCTATTAGCGTAAAAACTGCTGAATTATTAAAGTGAATAATTAGCTGCTCACACAGATCCCACTTCCCCCCCACCCTACCCCCATCTCTTTAATGTTTCCTCTTAATTGAGTCTCTAAATCAAGCCATATGCAGGATGAGAACTACTCTGATACAGCTTGTGGCACTGGAAGTCACTGGGAGAGGGACTAAAGCTTTTCCTGTGACATTCCCAAACTCTACACCGAAGCGCTACGACTTTTTGCCAATGTCAAGCACAGCGAACTCGCCATTCTGCAGCTGTTTGGTATTGAGAAACCCAGTACATGAAGACACACGCTTCCAACAGACTCAGCAGAAGAAAGCTCTCGATGAAAGCAGACAGCCCCATAAGCCCAGGGGAGCCGTGGAGGAACAGGAGGCACCCCAACTGCCAACACAGACACCGACCTGGCTCCGGAGCGGAGGAGAAACCTGGGCCTTGCAGTAATTATCAGTCACGAGGAGCTGGGCTGAAAGCATTCAGGAGTTTGCAGTAGTCTAAGCGGGAATAAAAAGCCTGAGAAAAGGAGCAGGAGGTAGTGTTTGAGCTATCTCATTAGTAGTCTGGGACACCGAGGGCAACAGTTAGCGAAGAAAGCAGCAACGAGGAGCAGAGGGATGTTGAAAGATGACAAGTAACACAAGATTTTGTCTTTTTCTAATTACATTAGGAAACCAAGAAGGCCATGAGAACAAAGGTGAGCTGGAAAGGGAGGTAAGAGTACCGCAGCAGGAGGCATTAACAGGAATTTTAGCTTAGCCCTTATACAGTTATTATCCAGAAGCCTGAAAAGAAGCAGAAGTAAAGGCAAAGTCAGACCCCAAGGAGGGCAAAAAAGCAGATTACAGCAAAGAACATCACAACCCTCCTTCCCTCGTCTGCTCACACATACACGTGTACAGGGCAATGAGGATGGGACAGGCAAGAAAGCACCCGGCTGAAAGGCCGAGTAGAACCAGCAGGGTGCAACGTGCTCACAGCAGAACAGCTCCGCTCTGACCGACAGCATCCAGGATGCTTCTGCTCCAAAGAGATGGGCATGCTGGCTTGTCTGGATCGCCTCTTGGATGTAGGACGGCTTCCTGTATTACAACGCACAGTTGTCTCCTCTCGTCACAAACACTCCCCGTGCAGTTACTGGTGGCTGATGCACACCGACTGGGCAGCCTTTAGTTTTCTGAACCTGCCTGCTCAGATGCTCCTAGACCTTACAACAAAAGCGACAGACCAAAGATGCACGCTTTGTTTTCAAAGGACGCAGCATGTCAAATACTACAGCGAACGGTGCAGAGGATGAAATTTGTTACACAAATTAAAAATCAGCTGGCAAGCAAGCAAGAATATATTGCTAGGTTATCTGCACCAAAGACATTTGTAAGCGTTTGAACCAGAGAAGTACTCGGGCAGTGGCTGAGGGTGAGCAAGCACCATTTGGGGCTGTTTCACTAACTCAGCCCCTACAAAGCTTTGGGTGAGTCGTTAATTCCTCGTGCTTTAGTTGTTCTACCTGTAAAAGTAGGAACAGCTGTTACAGTACTAATGGTTGCCTACCTCTAGAGAATTCCGTACATGTTAAAAAAAAAAAGGCACACAGATCCACAGAGAACCACAATTATTATTAGCAAATTCTTCCTAACATGCATACAGGCTTTCATTCATTTATAGTCCAACCTACTGGTTACAGGTACAGTCTAAAATTGGACTTCATGGCCTAAATTAAATGTTTAAATGCATCTAACACAATTAATAACCTGGTCCTTTAAATTTAATGTTTGACCAGAACAAATAAAGGAATTACATACACCAGGTCTTTGCTCCCTTGCTCCCCATCTTCTAATTTCAGTAAAGAAATGTAGTTTGTTGATATATTCGCCATCTAACTAATATAACATTATCTCAAACCCTCTGCTCTGCTCCCTGTTTCCCCCATCTGTTCAGAGAAAATAGCTTCCTGCTTTCCCTTTCCTTCTGTTCCCCGTTATATTATTATATGACTTTAAAATTAAGAACTGCTGCCTAAGATTAAGCATTGCAGAAAGCCTAACAAAATACTAGCAGAACAGATCCCTGAGAAACAGCTGAAGCCAGACTTGGTAGGATGTAGCACGATAAAATACTCATGGCAGAGGTCTCCCAACAATACAGACCAGCTCCTATCCAGATGCCCGATGGCATTTTATTTACTGCATACATTTTTTCCTGACAGGCATGCTTGTTGACATCGCAGAAGAAGCCTGAGTGCTCCAGCACAATAGCATACATTTCTAGGCCTTAAAGTTTGGATTACATGCAATTTTCTTATTAGTCACAGCCAAAGTGTCTCAAACGTAATTAACCCAAAACCTGTCTAAATCAATCCAGATCCATTCAAAATAATGCATTCCCATCTCATTACGGAGCCTCCTAACCTATTCAAACCTTCAAATTTATTCCAGGGAGAAAGATAATGCATGCAGCTTCTTACAAAATGCAATATAGTTGTTAGCTTTGGAAACCTTCTTCTTATTATGATCTCATTTACTCCCGCAGCATAAACAAGGTTAGATTTAGGCAATGTATCAAAACGTGATTCACTGTATGGGCTCCCCTTCCTGCGCCTCAACACTGAGTCAATGCCCCAACAGTGGCTCTGTTACACGAAACACTCTCTTACACTTTAAAATACAAATCAGAAAGGCTCAAAATGATTAAAAATCAAGTTTTCTCACTTTAATGCAGTTGCACAAAACTGACTGTAGTCGCTGCCAATCAAAAAACTGTTGAAACCTCTTCCTACCACTCAGACAAAGGGGAGAAAACACTCCAAAGCAGAACGGATGTTTGTATCTTCTTCTTTTATCAAGGGTGCTCTTTGTTAGAGAAGTGTGAGGTATTGGGGCCACCACCGTGGTATTATGGGCCATCAACCTCAAGCCAAACTTGCATGTGTGCACACAGGCTGCAATGAGAGAAAAGGCGTCTTGACTGGTTGCCACATAAGAGATGTTTTGCTTTGGGAAAGTTATTTCCAGGGAAGCAAACATCCTGGCAGAGGTTCACTTCCCAAGCCTTGCCACGCTGGTTTAATAGAAAGTGTGGTCACATCTGCCCTTCAAATGTAAAATAAGCCTTTTGCTTTTTGATGCTTTGCACACATCGGTCTGGCACGTATTTGTACGTACACACAGGAAGAAAATCTTACTGAAGGCCCAGGACTTCTCACTTCCGAGAGGAAGGATCAGTAAACCCCAACAAAACCCAGCTTTCAAAGCTAACCTGAAACTCCAATATAATGCTTATCTCCAGACTTGCCAAAATCATCTAGTGACCGAGGCAGCACACGTACCCGCTTCCTATTCCTTGCCAGGTCCCAGCCAGCTGGGACTATGTGGCTCATAGAGCTCTTACCATGGATTGCTACTTGCATCAGGAGAAACTTGCACTTCTTCAAAAGCTGAAAACAAACATCTTCTATTGTTCTCATGAAACTACAGAAAGCAGCATTAAAGACTCGGAGTTAAACTACAATTGTGAACCTGCAAAACTACCTTGCCTGCAGCATAACTGGTTCTTACAAACCAAATGCACGTCCTAGACTAGGCATCAGGTATTTCTGAATTCAGACCAAAGCCTGACTAAACTACACTGATCAACTCAGCCAAACTGAATTAAAACAACTTTTTTACATTTACACAAACACAACTTCGCTGAGGTTATGTGACTTACTCACGCAGTCTGCATATGAACGCACACACCACAGTCAGACCACAAGATCTTACATAGTCATAATCGGCCTTTTTATCCTGCAGGAATCAGCTAGATCACACAGAGTCTTAAAATAATTTTGTAAATCTCCCTTGGCTTGTAAGGAGTAACTAAAACAATCACTACATAGGAGAGGAGTGAATTGGCAGTAACAACCCCGATGCAGCGTATCAGTTGGATGTGCTTTTTCTCTAAGGACATGCAGAAGCAAAGCCTACTGAATGAGCGGGAATACTCACTCCTGAAGTCAGTAACCAGTTCAATTACTGTCAGTTTTCCTTGTTCCCGATTCAAGCCCCCTGGAAACAGCCTCCACACTGCTTTCAGTGTATTTTGGATCAGACTTTTTACAATAAGCTGATCCTCCCACCTGATACCTTCACCATGCTAGCGTGGATGTGATCTGTACTAGCATGGCACCTGTGAGCAGGTGCTGCTTCCTTTCCAAGAAGGCAGGCACCTCCTCAACTTGGACCAAGCTATGTCGCTCCCCCTAAATTATTTTTGTATGGATACCCTCAACAACTACATTTTATTTTGGTAGTACCTAACACAGTTTTTCAGCAAGGATCATATTTGGGCCTTAGAATTGTGCTTCTCAGCAATGCAAACTCTAGCTGGTGTCAGTGGTGCAGGATCATATGCTGCCAACAAATGTGAGAAGAAAATAAAATAAAAACAAAAGTTCAATAAAAGTTTAAATACATCACTCCTCTCTTTTGCTGTTATTGTTCCGTGCTGCAGAACAACAACAAAAAAAAGTTTGTAACTTTTGTCAAAAATACTTGCAAAGTCATCAATAAATAATAGAAAAGTCAGATAACGTCAACTTTTGGAACATGAAGATGCTCGCTGAAAAGCTCATTGAAATGGAGCAGTTGTTTACAGGCTAACAGAGTTTCATACTTTCCAGGCTCCTTCCCTCAGTGTTCTTCTCAATTTCCATGATAATCGCAGAGATATGCCTTAAAGAAAAATGACTTCAGGAGGTACAGTTGCTAGTGGAAATAATCCTGCTTTAATACACGCATTTGAATTCTGTCCATGACCCATTCTCAGCCACAGTAAACATCTCCTGCATTCAGCAGGGCAACAATGCTTGTAAGAAACCAACTGCTTCAGCAAGTTAAGGAATAAGAGCTCAAAAAAAACAGGAATAGTTTTCATTCAGAACATCTCTGTGAAATCACGAATCAAAGGCACAAAGACATACCAAGTTAATTAGATATATGAGGTCACACTGACCATAATAAAGTTGGAATGCAACGGGGAACACAGTCCTCCACCCACTGAAAGCACACATTGCCTCTATCTTTTTCTGAAGTAATTTTTGTTTTTTTTTTTTTGTAAATATTCACATTTTTATTTTTTAAGCATTCCATCTGTCAGGTACTAGAAGAGTGAATGCAAGACAGCGTAATCTCAATCGGTTATGATAAAGTAATTTACGTGTAAAGAGCAGTTAAAACAAGACCTGGATAGCTTAATACTGTCAGTGAGCTGTTGGCTCGCCTGTTCAGGACACGGCAGCAGCACGCAGCAGTTACCAGCCACCTCACATTTTCTGTGGCACTCAGACACCCTCCCAAGCCACGATTTCTGCACTGACAGCACCTCACCAGCCGGCGAGGCCCTCACCTCACCCCAAACCCATCCCAACCCCGGGGAAAACCCTCCCCTCCGGGGCACACCGCTGCTCTACACCCCAGCGGCGGTTCCGAGCCCCCCCCCCCCCCCGCACCCCAACTTGTGTCAGGGGTTTGCTCCGGGGGAGAGCAGCTCCGGGGCTTTACCTGGCGCCGGCTCCCCCGGCCCCGCTCCTCCGCAGCGGGCTCCGGCCGAGGCGCGGCTGGCGGCGGGCGGCGGGGCGGGCGGAGGGCGGCGGGCGGGGGGCGGCGTGGCGGCCGGCCAGCAGGTAGAGGAGCAGCAGCAGGCCGGCCAGCCCCAGCAGCGCCGCCGCCACCTTGCAGGACAGCCGCATGGCCGGGGAGGGGGGGGTGGCGAGGGGCTAAGGGCCAGGGCTCGCCCCCGCCGCCGCCGCCATCGCCCCGAGCGGCCCCGAGCGGGGACGTGGCCGCCGAGCCCCGGCCGGCAGCGGGGAGGAGCCGGGCCCCACGGCACGGCACGGCCGGGAGGGGCCCGGGGCGGGACCGGCACGGGGGAGGTGGCTCGGGGTGGTCCCGCTGCCTCCCCCGGGGGAGGAAGGCGGCCCCCGGTTAGTGCCCGGCCCCGCTGCTCGGGGAGGAGGGCGGCCCTCCCTTCAGCGCCTGCCGACGGGCTCATGTCGTGCCACCCGCTGCACGGGGCGAAATAAAGTTAGTGAGGGAACTCACGGCTGTACGACAACGGGTGTGAGCGGTATCTGACTTCTGGGACTTGTGCTGAAGGGACTGAGCGGTTCCTCGGCTGTGCGGCATCAGCAGGGTGCGCAACACGGCCAACCTCACAGAAGCACCAAGGTTGGGAAGGGCCTCCAACATCATCGGGTCCAACCACACCCTACCACCAGTATCACCCACCAAACCATGTCCCCAAGCACCAGCACCACATCCAGCCTTTCCATAAACACGTTGGGCAACCCCTTCCAGAAATAAGCTTCAGAAATAAATTAACATAAATAAATCCTGCTTAGTTTTGTAAGCTTATTTATCTCTGTTACATGCATACTATGACAGAAATACAAGGATTCTTGCTGCCCCATGGAGCTGGAGCATAAGCTATGCAAAGAACAGAGGCACAAATACCAGAATAGGGAGCAGGAGCTGTAGCTTCACCCAGCCCTGGTTGTCTTAGTGCTTGAACTCAGCTAGACTCATTTCAGCTCCAGGGAATGAGCAGTACAACAACCGTGAGCTAATGAGCTGCACTGGAGCAGCCACGCGGCTCATGCCCAAAACAGCTCTCCTGCTGTCCCTCACCTCTCTGGAGATGCACTCTCCATCAGGCTATTTGGTCTGCTAGTCTTAAAATAAATCCTCAGTGCTGCTGCTGTAATGTGAAGACCACCACAGAGGCCACAGTGCTACCTGAGAGAAAGCACGCCACTGCAGACAAGTAATGGCAGTCTGTGAGGCCAAAGCCTCTTGAACCTGTGGGTCAGGACCTTACCAAGGTAAGGATCAGTGTACAGTAAATGATGCACCTCATACAAAAGGGTGAATCTTCTTGCGGCACTGCCCTGCTCTGTAAAGTCATATTTACTTTGAGGCTAGGTCTCCCAAGAACTGGTCCATCACTACTAAAATGCATTTAATTGCTGGTGAAGCTACGCAGCTTGGCCATTTGGTACTGATGTCACAACGAGTCTTCACCAATGGTATCTTAAAAATACTTAGCCTTACTATCAATGGAGATGTGAAGAAAATGTACTGTTTCAGAATTTCATCCAACTTTGATTCTGAGCAGATGTCAAAATATAAATTACTTCATGCAAGGAGAAAATAGCAATACTAAATGAGAAGCTACAGAAAAACCACAATGTATAACCATATGCTCTCATCTAAGAATATATGTACCACAGCAAAACCCTACCAAACTTCCTTCTTAATAAAAATGATTATCAATAGCAATCCCATGAAATCCTCAACTGGTACAATGTGTGATTTTATACTATTTATCAATAAAATTTATTTTATATATAGGAGATGTGCCAGCAATGCCTGCATAAAAATACCAGGATAAACATTATGAAATCTGCAAAACATTCTAAGAGATTTTTAGAGATTTTCCCCTTTGTTTGTGTGATATGCTACAGTGCACGCTTACCTGTCTATTTGCATCATTTTCTTTCAAACTTTAAGTTGTGAAGATATCAGTTCTTCTGGGCTACCAACATGCACGCTCAAATAAAACCAGTTCCATTACCGGACTGCAGAAGAATTCCATGGCACAGTTTCCAGTCAGCACTGCTAAATCCACTGCGCTCTCCAAAGTGTTCAACTTTGGTGGCAAAGCAATGGACCGGTCACTTCTTACATGACGGTGGCTATAGAGATAATCAAACAGATGGCTTAGGTCTGCGAAAAACAAAACAAAACAAAACAAAACAAAACCAACACTAAACGCATGCTTTAAGTAAAACTTCACATACTTTAGGTTTCATTTGAACAAATTTATTAACACCAAGTGTGTTATGCATATTTTATATTGCAGCCACGCTACCATGACATCATATGTATTGAGAGGCAAATCATTCAAAGGCCTGTGCTATACCGTAAGATTTATTACGTAGATCTGTAAGGAACTAATTTAAAGTACAGTAATATTTTGAGAAAAATTAAATATGGAGCCTTAATAGTAAATTTAACCTTTGGTTAATGTGCCAGTTTCCTTACTGAAATCAGCATATAAATTTTCTTTTACAGGCAAAGTATTACCAGTCAAAAAGGGCTAGGAGTTATTAGAGTCTGAAAAAATAATTCTGAAGCAGTCTTGGAAAGCGGCAGTTAGACCAGAATGAACTCTCTGATTAAACTTCTTATCTTTCACAGACTTGTCTTATGTGAATTTGAACTTATCTAGAGAGGACGGTGCCTAGTGGTTCATAATTTAGCTTCCTGTCCAGCACACTTACCATAGATTGTACTGGCAAGGCCCAAAAGTTAATTAGTGCTTAAGTTCTCTGGAAACGCATCAAAGGCTTCTGAGGCCTTGGTCTAAGTCAAATCAGCATCTGAAATTACATGCCATAACTTCTTAATACAAAAAAATCATTCTATACACAATGCATCTTCAATTTCTGCCCGTGAAAAAAATGGGTCATGGGAACATTGAGGCTGAATATTAAAACTGTCCATCCGTTTGAGATCATCGGGGAGAACGATCTATTTTGAAGCAAGTATTTGCTTTTTGTGCATGTCAGCAACACACTGCACAGTATTTAAACTGCTGTTTCAGTTCTGTATGAATGAAGATGTTTTCTCATGAAGAGATGCCAAATCCTTTGGATTTCCAGCAAGAAAATCAATCTTTATCAGCATGGAAGAATGTTTGTCTATTTTTTTATTTTTTATTTTTTAAAAAAGCTTTGTCAGCAGAGGTTGTATCCCTTCAGGACAAACATTTGAATGCATGTCACAGGGGACAGGGAGAAGAGAATCAGTAGCATTTAAAAACGTAGAGAATTATGTGGAACCAGAATACCATTCACAGTAAAATGACAGAAAAATTTTACATTATATGCTATATTTAAAGAGATGGCTTTTAAACAGACTTTTCTGCTTTTATAAATTTCCTTGAGCCTCTTGTATTTTGTCCCGAATGCTGTTTCCTTGCTGTCATCAGGCTCTGCCTCTATTCACACGGACAATCTGGTTCACATCTGCCTGCTCTCCTGTGAGACACTTACGGAACTGGGCATCCTGTTCCAGCAGGACTTGTGGGACCGATCTGTGCTTTCCAGCTCCCCTGAGTTGCTCTGCATTTCAGCTCTTGAAATCACTTTATCCTTACTACCCTTACTACCATAATTCAAATTACATCAGGCTCAAACCTTCAATTCGTACTAATTTCTCAGCTTGCCTCTCTCCAGAGGTATTTCTTCTCACCACATGCTGTACTTACACATACAAGCAGTTGTATTTTGAGCTGCGGCACTTATTTTACTTTCAGCAGCTCGTTGTATTCAAGGATCAGTATCTGGCCATGTCCGATTCCAACACTTCCAGCTATCCCTGTGGTTATCAGAGGAAAGCGCTGGGGTGACGTGGGCAGCCTTCCCCCCACAGCACTCTATTCTCTGAGAAGGATTTTGCCAGATATATAGGCTTGTGGGTGACAGTAGTTGAGGCTTAGGGCCTTAACAACATCAAATACTGCTTTCACTTGTTGAGACCGTTTACACAACCCCAGAACCAGGACGCCAGGGGCACCAAACCACCACACTCAGTGCCGTGGCTTCTCTACGGAGAAGCGGGGGGGGGGGGAGCCCGCGCCATGCTGTGAGGGGAACACCGGGCCCAGGGCCGGCAGGGACGCCCTCGCATCCCTTCCAGCGCCCTCCTCCGAGGGCGGGCAGCTGGCCGGAGGCTGCCTGGGCAGGACAGCCCTGTGAGGGACGGGCTTGTGGGACCTATGCGGGCCGGTTCTGTGCGAGGCCGTCCCCGAAGGCGGAGCTGCCGCCCGACTGCCCGCCGCCAGGGCTCGCACATGCGCCGCCGCCACAGCTCGGCACTGGCGGCCTCGGGCGTGGTGAGTGGCGGCGGCTCTGCCTCGTCGTGCCTCGTCCAGTCCCTCTGGCGGTGCCCCGGGTACGGTCACCGGGCCTTGCCCCAGGGCTGCAGCCGGCCCCCGGCCGAGTCCGCGCCTCCTGAGGCGGCTGCGGGGGCCGGGCGGGCAGGCGGGGGCCGTGCGGCGCCCCGGGGGAGAGGTGCGATAGGCAGCTCTTCACGTGCGCAGCTGGGCCGGTTTGCGTTTTTTAAAGAAAAGGCCAGGAAACGTAGTTATTCGGGAAAACACGGCGTTAAGCCGGAGCAGGCCCTGCTGGGGATGGGGTGGTGTGGGGGGGCAGGGGTTTGGGGCTGGGGGGCGGCATAGGGGGGAGCCGCACTTTCAGGTGGTGTTCCGCGGTTTTTTCTTTTATAGGTAAAAAGTTTTTTTTTTTTTTTTTTTTTTTCTTAAGTCATTATTATTATTATTATTTTCAATTGCAGCTGGGTTCTAAGTTAAATAAAAAATAATAATCCTGCATAAGGAAGCTTCCAACGAGCGAGACAGGTTATATATATCAGATGGATGGTACTTTGTAAATTCCTTCCCTCATTCAAAATATTTACTTGCCTACGTACAAACATACATCTGATGCTGCTAGATGATGTTTTAAACCTTAAAAAAGCTCTGTGAGGGAGATTCCAAATACAGGTAACTTAATCCAGTGCAACTTGTATTCAGGTGCTCTTTGCTCACAAAACTGCAAAGTGATCAGAATAGTAAGTGTGCTTGCTTTGGACCTGAGGAAATCCTGAGGGTGTCAACTGCTTGTGTAGCTGAGACAGCTCTTGTGGGATGAGCCCACCGCACAGGAGCAGCTCTGCCTTGCTCTGCACGTACAGTCCCCGTGGCTTATGTGTGAAATGTGGCACGAAGGGCAGTACGCTCAGCTCACCTGTGTGGGGTGTTCTGGGTCTGTTGCTTGTGTTCTGGCTCACCTGTGCATGCCACCATAAAGGACAGCTGTAGTTATAAAATACTGCTGTTTTTCAACGTTTTTAATCGTGGCTTATGGTGAGTTTGCTGTGAAATAGTAAACAACGATTACAAAAAATAGACAAGTTTTAGGACTGAACTTGGTGTGCTTTTTATGATGAACGTAGCAAGTTCTTTTGTGTGCTCCAAATGTTTGCGTTCTTTTATGATAAGTTTTTATTATGATGCAGCAATATGGTACCTTCATATTCTTGATAGGAACGCGTTTTTTGCTGTTTTCATGAGTGTTTTCTTTTTGAGTATGTAGAAGATAATTCTGTGAGAATCTGAAATATTTTTCATACAAGATTTTCAACAGACTCTATTTACTGTCATAAAATGGAAACTACAACATACTAACCTTTTCTTGTTTCCCTGTTTTGATAGGGCCATATAGTCAGTGGTTGCTTTGCCTGCGGCATTCATCATGATAACTCCAGCTTTTGAGCTGAGTCAGGATCCGGATTTTCTTACAATAATCATTGAAGTACCTTACGCGAGAGCTTCAGAGTTTGACTTGTATTTTGAAGGGGAAGATTTTAAATTTTATTCTAAGCCTTACTTTCTCAGGTAAGTAGTGGAAGCACTAAAAAAAAAAAAAAAAAAAAAAAAAAGGTTGGCTTCATCAGATACATAAAAGTCAGTAGAAAATGAACTTTGTGTGGGGTATTTCAGATCATTTGTCATCTACAGCTCTGACATTCTCGACTTCAGGCAGCCCATTTTTATGCAAGGAATTACTTTTATGGATCCGTCCACTTTCTTTCCAGACATTAAGTCACCTTAAAAGGAACTTAACTGCTTTTCTGAGTTTATCATACCATAGAGTTTTAGTTGTGAAATGACAACACAGTTCTTTGGATGCATGTAAGTGATACAGAGCTAGATACAATATATTTGATGAAGAATGTATTCTGATGCCCAATAACATAGAGAAAAGTTGCGTGAGTACAGGTGGTAGGAAGTGATGTTCCAGTCTGCAGCTTGCAAGTTCCCCGCTATGCTGCAGAAAAGGAACAAGAGGCAATCTCAGTATGGAATTACTAAGGGAACCTTTGGCATGTAAGAGCTGATGAGAATTATTAACCCTTTTTATTTTCTGTTTCTTGTGTTCTTGGGTAAGCTTCCTCAATACACGTTAGCAAACCACAAGGGGTCTTAGTAGGTTGGTAGAATGCAGTGAATTAGTTACCTCGTGTCACATCACTGTAGATTAGCTTAGACTTTTTAAATTATAGAATCTTAATGATGTTTCAGATAATGCCAAGCATGTCGTTCATCTCTGTGGTGGCTGTGACCCTGAACTACATAGGGATTTAGCTTCATGGCTTCCGTTAGTATCAGGAGGAGTCATGTAGTTAAATGGTTTGTGCTGCTTTTGGAATATGCCTTACATGTGTGTGTGCTGACATGTTAAGTTGCAGAATTAGTCAGGCATTCAGTCATCATCTCACTTCTTGCCCATAGGTTGACGCTTCCTGGAAGAATTGTGGAAGATGGTAGAGAAAAAGCATCTTACGATGCAGACAAACGTATGGTTAATGTTCTTAGTATATTTGTTGTTAAGAACGTTACTAATTCTCCAGTAACTTATACTTCCTTGCACTGGAATTACGTTTAGCAAAGTATATGATACTGTAAATAAACTTAAACCTTTTCCTATGTTAGGTGGTATAAAAAAAATGCTGGGGATTTGCTGTACTTAGGCTATCAGGAAGCACAAATGATATTCCATAACCGTCCTAATAACGAAAAAAATAAGTACAAGTTCCCTTCAAGCCCATAGGGGCCAGACATGTCATTGTACAAAGATCATTATTCTTGCAAATCCGCAATGAAGCCAGATACTACTAAGTAGAAATGAGATAATCCTGAGGCAGTCTCATGACAGTCTTCTCTCTTAAGGTGGATGGTGTTTCTGGAAAACGGTATTTACCTTTTGGAATAAACACATTAATAAACAAAAGGCTTGCAAAGCCTTTATTATGCACTGACTCGGAACGATAATCAAAATGCTGAATAGCTTCCGATGATCTTTGTTGATGACTTGATTGGTGGAAGGATTCAGAATAAACTCAAGCTTGTTTTCTGTTGGGGTGTTATGCAATGTGAGGCAAGAGACCACTACTCATTAAATACTCTCCTCCGTGCTTTATCATAAAAATCTTTGATTTCTGTGAAACTTGTTAGGGGTGTTTAAAAACATGCACAGAGATTGATGCACAGTAAAATGCTACCTGAATGTATCCCAATTTCTGCGAGCCTTTTTCATTATAGAAAAGTGCACATTTCTTGTTTGTCATGGTTATTTTAATATCATAACTATATCCTGACTTCCTTTAAGGGACGTTGACAATTCGATTACCAAAGGAGAGTCCTGGGCAGTATTTCGAAGGGCTGGATATGGTGACATCCCTTTTAGCACCAAAAAAATCAAGATCAGCAAAACGTTTAGTGGAGGAGATAGGTAAGACAAAAAGCCTTAGTTATATTATTGGTACAGTTACATAATAAAATAGTTAGGAAAACAGATATATCTATCTATCTATATATATATATTAAAAAAAAAGAGTATTTCTACTCTTACCTAGTCCAAGGTACAAGCAGTATGAATGAGACTGGAATTACTAGTAAGCATTGAAAGGAATGCCTTAAGTTGAGGAGTTAGAGGTGCTGTATCTGTAGGCTTAGTTGTGATCAGATTTTTTCAAAATGTGTTTAATATATGCTAATCCTCTATAGATCTCTGTACCCCTCTAGTGGCTGTATACAGTGGAACAATGATTTCAGGCTTTTGAGTGAGTGTACTCAAAAAGCTTTAGTTCTCCTCATCTCCATTTTTGAAATTTGTTGAATCTAGAGCAGGGTCTTTGAATCATCTTGTCTGAAACACTTCAGTAACCAGTGAATGTCTTTTTTCCTTTGTTCACTAAAATCTTCTGTGATAGAGGCAGTCTAGTCCAGTGTGAACTGCGATATAGACACGTACCACCCTTCAACCTTATGATGCAATTGGAAGAAAAAAGGGGCTTGTGTGTGTGAAAGTGATACTTTTGCAGACTTCAGGTGACAAGAGTTACAATTTTTTGGAAGACTGCCCTTTGGGGATAGCAGCACAAGAAGTCCAGTGAAACCTCACAAATTTTGAATGTCCATATTTGGGAATTTGTGCATTGCATCAATAGGAAAAAAAAAGAAGCTTTTTTCATAATCTGTGTTTTTGCCTTGTTATCTATGAATCTAGTCGGTTACAGCTAATTTTCAAACTCCTTGGTTTATTAGGTAGGGAAGTTCTCAGGATGCTCTCAGTCAAGTGGTTAAGATAAAGGGAGATTTGAAGGTGTACTGTTCATGTTTGTCTCTGCTGCCTCTGTTTTTTACCCTCTGTTTTTCTGGAAGTTATAGCTGACCCAGTGTAGTAGAATATTTCTTAAAAGATGTAACAATGAAAAATGCTTATTTTGTTATTGGTGTGTGCCTTTCTATTAAATTATATATGTTTCCTACACAATAATTTTGTTCCTTTGACCATGCAATATATGCAGGTGCTTCTGCTGCGTTGTCGGAGGAGGAGGAGGGGGAAGAATTTGAATGGGAAATAGAGCAGACCCCTTATAGAGAAACTGCACAAAGCTTTCCACCGCTACAGTACTGCTACGGATTTGGGAATTTGCGTTCTGGGGTGTTCCAGCGGCTGCAGGTAGATGCATTTTTATTTTTCCTAACAAAAGTTCCAGGTAGCTTTCCTGTTGGATAAGCTTCCTCGCTCATTCCATAGTCAGGACGGGATTGTTAGGTAACAGTTCTCCGTTGTCCCATTCTGAGGCTGAGTGTATTATGCCCTTGCATGTGGTAGTACAGACAGATCTTTTTTCTGCGAAAATAGAGTTGCTTGAGTGAGTTAATTGTGTATCAGAGTTACTTCATATTAGGCGATTTTTTTTTTTTAATTGAATGAATACTTAGATTTAAAAAAATGCAGTGAAGCCCTTCTACTGTTAGACTCATAAAATATTTCATGAAGAGGGCAATGCCTAGCTATCTCCTATATTGAATAAAATAAATTGAAATATAATTAGGTGGCATTTACTGGTTGAGATCATGATTCTTCAAGGTGTTCCCCACCTGGTTATCTGTTAGATTTACTAGGGTTATACTAATAACCCTAGTAACTTCCTTTTGTGGATTAGCTGGCAGGGCAGGAGCTTTAAAATATGATTACTTTGCTATTGTACATTCAGAAGTTCTTTTATTTCATGAATAAATGGAACGTAATCTACACCCAGTAACGTGCAAGGTAGAATACCTTTCATAGTGTACAAAGCTTTTATTGAAGTAGTAATTGATAATTTATTTTTTATTTTTTTTTTTAATGTTCTGCTTAAGTTCTTACACCAAGCAATTTTGGCAGTAAGTGCTTAAAACAAATCATGTAACTGTAAGTTACTACTGCATGAATTGTAGGGTTTTAAGGGTTTGGAGCAGAATGATTGCTATTTATGGAGAAAGTATTGGCATTCTGTTCAGATATATACACTGGTTTATTACCATGAAATTTCTGAAGAAGTACATTTCCCATCAGCATTGAAATACCACTGCTTAATGATGTTTAAAAGGGCACTACAATTGCTTGTTAATTAGTGTATGGCCACTTCAGAGTGTAGCACTAATCTCAAGAGTCACAAGAACAATATCTATGATTTTTATCTTGTCTTCTTGTGGTTGTGTGCTTTTGTTAAACCTTACAATTTTCATCATACTGCAAAATAACCTGTCTGCCTTATGGTAAAAAGGCGTCATAATATTTGAAGCTCCTTAGAATTTGTTATAATTGTAACTTGTTGGAATTTTGATGTTCTGTTTGCACAGCAGAGCCTGAATTTGAAAGATTTGAAAGGGAAGTTGGAGAGCATCTAGGCTTTACATTGTAATGCTTATAAGCATCCTTCATAAACTTTTACTAAACAAATCCTGCATGTTGTATCTGCAGCTTTGTCAACTCACTCTTGATGCATTTTCAGGATGAACTCAGTGATGTTGTAGACATTAAGGATCCAGACAAAACTCCAGTATGTGAACGTAGGAAGAAACGCCTGGCAGCAGAAGCTGCCAAGTTCGATTCTGATCATTACCTGTGAGTACTGATTTATTTTACCTGGTCAAGTAAAAGTATCTCAGCTGAAATACTCACTTCTTCTATGGATGCTTGGTTTTAAGAACACTTGTGGAATAATAGCTTTACTTTTTATCTGCCCCGTTGTCTCATCACAGTAGCTCTCAGTGGATGTTACAGAGAGCAGCCCTGAGGAGAAAAGGACATGGTGGTGTTGGTTGATGAGAAGCTTGACTTGAGCTGGCAATGTGCCCTTGCAGCCCAGAAAACCAACTGTGTACTATGACTTTTTTTTTGTCCCCCAGAGCTGACCTTTTTGAAGATGAAGCTATTCAGCATGTTTTGAAATACAAACCATGGTGGGTCGAGGCTCATGAAAAAATGATAGCCTTGCAGGGAGAAAGTCATCAGAAACACGACAGCAATACATTTGGTGAGAGCATTTTTTTGTGTGTGTGTATTTATGTACCTATTACAGAATAATTGCTGTGAAGCCTTATGTTTCATGTTATCATTCTTAAAGGAAAAAGTATGGTGTTAGCCTATAACTTTTAGTCTGGAAGACAAGTACTCTGTTACTGTCTTGCTTCTTTGAAGGACGGTTGTATACTGAAATCTTCGGGAGGAGTTGTGTATGGAGCAGTTCACAGTACATTATAACATGGTCATTTAATTTTAAGTGTTCACCTGTTAGTTTGTGGAGTGTAGTGCATGATCTGGTTTTGGTCTCCATAATAAATTTTGGAATTAACTGTTCTTAAAGGCCATCTTAGAATTTCACGTGTCTGCGGGGGGGGGGGTTCCCTTTTAAGAGTATGTTGGGACTTTTCAAGATTCTAAAGGAGCTGCCACAGTCAGCAAGCCACAGCATCTGAACTCAAATGAAGCCCGTCTTTGTGTTGTCATTGTATTAGAAAGTGAGTCACTTGTTTGTTGCTGGTGCTTATCCCCCTTTTTTTCAGATTTTTCAGGTAATTGTTTCCCCTTTTCTAGTTGTGTTTTGAAAGAAGAGAGAATCTAAACTGCATTTTGCGCCCACTTAAAAATGTGGTGCAGACATTTCACAGCAAGTTTTCCAACAATCCGTTGTGGAAGACTCCTAGTGTCAGCCCTTGTCTCTGTTTGATGGTCATGTCTCCTGTGGGATGTTCTCATTTTGTTTATACAGTGGCACAGACATTCATGGTACTTACTACTTAACTGTTTTTATAGTTCCTAGAGACTTTTTTCAAGGGAAAATCTTTGTGTCAGTTTAGAAGCTAAATCGATGACCTTATAACAGTACTGTTAACAGATAACTGAGATTACTGTTCTCAACACAATGATTGTAGAGACTATTACAAGTTACTATTATACATATTCTTTTATTGTCCTTTCCTCATTTCCTCTATAGTATGAAAATCTTATGTTTCTGAAGCAGATAACGATAATCCCTTTAGCAGAGGTTCTGTAACAAATAAAATATTAGCACACTAATAATACCTGCGCTTTCACATTTTCTACAGGGGTAGAACAATGGAATTGGGGTAAATGCTGTGTATTTTACTGCAAATGTAATCTGATCTTCATTACTGATTTCTCTTCAGCCTTTGAAACCAGAAATTAATTATATCCACCGTAAGTGTTTGATTTAAAAGGCATTGGACAAAGGTACAAGAGGCTTGAAAGCAGAATGAGTTCTTTTGTTTGTTTTTACCCATTCGCTCCTTAGTGAATGAAATGTTGATAATGTTTGTGTATAGGAGTATAACGAAAATGAAGAGCTGCTGGATTATTTTATTGATAAAGAATGTTTTTTTATTCCAAATTAAATTACTAAAACCCACACGCATATGTTCTCGGACTTCAGGGGAAGCAACAATACAGAAGCTGCACAAAAGCCTGGCAAGCCTGCTAAGGAAAGTTATACAGAAATTGAGACTTCACAAAGGCTCATCTTTTCTCTAAAGTATGTGTTAAAACAGGCTTTTTTTGTAATCAGGATGATCAAAAAAAGCTTAGCGTGGCCTTCATATGGCAGAGCGAAGAGGCTCATGTAGTTTGGGGGGATCTTGAGTAAATTTGAGTAACATAAGTGGCCATCTGGCGTTTGGGCTAGGTAATGACAACAGGCCCCATGTGCCCTCCAATTTAGACCTCTGTTCTGGGAACAGGGTTCGGATGGCAGCAGCAGCCAGCGATGGCTTCAGATCCCTGTTCTGCTATCTGCTATCGGAGGCTGCTAAATCGGAATGAGTTGTGGTAAAAGAAACCACCATGAGAGGGAGTACAGGTTCCACTTGAAGTTCTCTTACGTGGAAATAAGGGCAGGAGGGGGTCCAGGCTATTCGATCTGGAATCTGATGATCAATAGGAGGATTAAAATGTTATTTTATTGCTCTTAAGGTTTATCCAGTTGAAGGGATTGGATAATCTGGGTTACAGATCCAGGAATTCTTACGAACTGGTTGCAATTTGATTGCGTATCTGCATTAATATGTTTTCTAGTGTGCATTTTTAGTAAATGGAAATGACACAGAAAATGCACCTAGAAGAAATAAGGACTGTGCTGAGTAAAGGACCTTCTTTACTACTTGAGAAACTTTGCATCATTTCCATTAGAACTGGGGAGAAATCTGAATGCATTCCACCAAGGCATGTTACATAGGAAGGATAAGGAGGCAGTTGCTGGTATTAGATGGTGCTTCTAGTAAGAAGCCTTTGAACAACTGAGAGGGTGAGGTGCTTCCATGCATACAGCTTGCTAAGAGACGACAAGTTTCATGGTGTTTAAAACTGTTTATGACTGATATGACTGATAGGTATGCTACCATGGGCTGAAGGCTGGAGCAGCTGATTTTCAGAAGTCCTGTCTGACCTAGGCTGCTCTATGGTTCTGTGAGTCTGACCACTGAGTTGGCTCTCTCTAGGTAGCACGTCATCTCAGTACCCCTAACGCATGCAGAACCGTAAGTTCCACATCAGTCTTGAGATACAAATATTAGTCTCTTGAGTGCTGAATACTCCATACCTTACCTAGAATTGATGTGATCAGCTGTATAAAACTTCAGCCACGCAGTAAGAAAGCACCCTGTTACTGTCAGACCTCATTGTCCTGTTTAGAGATTAAATTGTACTTCCTTGACAGTTGGGTACCGAGGAGCAATTTGAAATGTGTTAATGAGAAATGGTAGTTTAAAAGAAGTAAATGAAGCGATTAAAAAGTGAGGGTAGTCTCAGCATAGCACTAAACTTGTATATGAGATTAATTTGCACGATTCATTTAGATGTGCGTGTATGAATACACCGTCCTGCTGTAGCAGGAAGAGGCATGATTTTGGCAGTGACAAACATACAAAATGCTTTAAAATCAAAGTTAAGTTGCAAATTTAGGATTTGATAAACAGCAGCAGATGCTGCTTTTCAGAAAGCAAATATGGATTGTTGTGGAGGCATTGTTAGATAAAACATTGGTAACGCCAATGTAC